>NC_053492.1:461114200-461414200 GCF_905171775.1 Rana temporaria | reverse complement strand
CTACGCCGCCGCAACTTACGGAGCAAGTGCTTTGTGAATACAGCACTAAATTGCTACCCCTCCAATGAGGGCTAAACTTGTCGATACCCAAAAAAATGGTGTTAGTCAGATCCCTACTGTGTACAGCTAAATAATGTTTGGACACTGAGGCCCAGATTCTCAAAGACTTACGACGGCGTATCTCCAGATACGCCGTCTTAAGTCCGAATGGGCGCCGTCGTATCTATGCGCCTGATTCATAGAATCAGTTACGCATAAATTCTGTCAAGATACGAGCGGCATAAGTCTCCTACGCCTTCGTATATTGGGTGCATATTTACGCTGGCCGCTAGGTGACGCTTTCGTTGATTTACGCGTCGAATATGTAAATGAGCAAGATACACCGATTCGCGAACGTACGTACGCCCATCGCAATTAGTTACGCCGTTTACGTAAGATATACGACGGCGTAAAGATAAAGCTGGTCTCTAGGTGGCGCAGCCCATGCAAGGTATGGACGTCGGAACAAGCGTATCTTTTTACGTTGTTTACGTAAGTCGTACGTGAATTGGGCTGTGCGTAGGTTGCGTTCACGTCACAGGCATTGAGCCGGCGTATCTTTGGGCGTAAATACGACGTGATACTGAGCATGCGCGCGCATGCGCCGTTCGTTCAGCCATGCATCTACATGGGGTCACGCTTAATTTAAATACAACACGCCCACGACCTGCCTACTTTGAAATACACACGCTTACGCCGGCCCATTTACTCTACGCCGCCGTAACTTAGGACGCAAGTGCTTTGTGAATACAGCACTTGCCTCTCTAAGTTGCGGCGGCGTAGCGTAAATAAGATATGCTACGCCCGCACATAGTTACGCCGCCCTACGTGAATCTTGGCCCATGTGTTTGGTATAGCCTCTTCTGATGTTGTTAATATGCTCGTTTAGGCATACGTGCAGGGGGCGTTTAGTCCTGCCCACGTACTGCAGGCCACATGGACACTGGAGCATATAAACTACCCCAGTGGTAGAGCAAGTAATGAATGGCTCAATGGAGTGTACAGGACACCGGGGGTGGGTCCTGGACGGGTGCTATACGGCACCACTGTTTGGACTATGGTCCATTTAAATAGAGGTAGAAGGTTCAGGGGGTCACCCAAAAGTGGGTGAAAAGTTCCAGGCAGGCGCTAATTCAGAGAGGACTGGCTCGCAGTCTTCTCTATCTTAATAAAGTAGTTTGGGGCCTGGAATTTTGGAGGCTCCAAAGTGTTATTTGGGTGGGATGGAGCCTCCACTCCTAAACCCTGGAAGCCAGCGCACAAGGGGTTAAAATCTCACAGACAACCACCCATTAAAGCAGGAAGTGATGCTGGAGGGAGTGAGTGAGTTGGGAGAGTGCACCTGTGAGGACAAGATGGAAGTCTGCTAGCTGCTCAGAGAGGACTTTTGAGTAGTTTGGAAGTGAAGCTGTGTCTGCAGGGAAGGTCTGGAGGACTTCTTACTAAAAACGTATGTGCCTTTCTTTTGGGTTTTTTTGGTGAAGAAAGACTTTTTCCTAATTTATGCTGGAAACAAGCAGGACTTTTGTTGTGACGTTTTGGATGCTGAAGAAAAGCTTTATTTTGTTTTGTTTGGTCACCAATAAAGACCCTTTGCTTTACTGACACGGTTTTACGCACTTGTCTCGCGGAGCTTAAAGACCCCCAAAGTTTACAGGAGTAACTCTTTGAAGTACACATAGAGCTGAACATAGTGGTTCTTCTAGCTCTACATCCATTCAGGGAGCAAACCTGGCATCTTCTGCATTGGTAATATCCAAACCAGAAAAGAACATTGAACAAATGCTGGGAGGATTCAGTATGTTGGTGGCTAATTTGTCTTTCATAGAGGGCACTCCCCGAAAGACCACCTGGGGTTTATCCAGTCGTATAAACAGCTCCCATGTACAGACTGGCCCCTTCGGGACGGTGGGGTCTCTAACCTCTAATCCTGGCTCCAACAAAACTTCAGCACACACCTGTCTGATTAGTATGCCTGTTTTTTTACAAAACCAGGCCCAAACCTCTCTACAGTATAAAACTTTTATCATTAAAAAATAAATAAATACGTTCACCTTTACAATCACTTGAATTTCAAATATGTGTAAATGCCAAATTTACTTACTAAATGCCAATTTATTTACTAAAGCAGTGTGTAACTGGCATTTTCTTTTTTTCATGATGTAACTGCCATTTTTTTGATAAAATATTTTTGGAACTTTTTTTGTCATCCTTTGTTGCAAGTTCTGCTGATCTCCTGAAGCCACTTTCCAACCTCTTCCTGTCTGCATGATGCTTTTCAGAAATGGCTACATGGCTTTTTTCAGAACAGGCTTCTCTGATGGGGACATCACTGGAATTTGTCTGTCTAATAGTTGCCAAAATGGTCAGGTACTTGGCTAAGAATTAAGAGTGAGGGAAACACTGACTGCAGCTGCTCTCTACAGCTGCTGCCCTGTAGCGCTGAACTGGTTACCAGCTATATCAGTGAGAGGAGGGCGCTGCTGAGCAGGAAGGCAAAAAGCACTGTGGGAACTATATTCAAGAGGAGAGAGACTCTACTGTGTAATCAAAAGCTTTTGCACTACATTCCCCAGAGAGAGAGATTCTGGGAGGAGGGGAAAGAGCTGCATTTTTCCAGGCTGTACAGGACTTTCTCTTGCCAAGAGGGGGGCCGGAGAGTGCACATCGCTGTCCAGTGTGCACCATCACTGTTGCACATTTATGACCCAAGCAGGATCCGGAGTGCTGAGTTTGGGGGTGTCAACAGCCAGAGTCACCTGGGTACAGAGTTGAGAGTGGATTGAAGTTTCTCCACCCCAAACTAACTCATCCATGTCTTTATGGACCTTGCTTTGTGCTCCGGTGTGCAGTCATTTTGGAACAGGAAGGGTCCGTCCCCAAACTATTCCCACAAAGTTGGGAGCATGAAATTGTCCAAAATGTTCTGGCATGCTGACACCTTAAGAGTTCCCTTCACTGGAGCTAAGGGACCAAGCACAACCCCTGGAAAACAACCCCACACCATAATCCCCTCTCCACCAAATAATTTGGACCAATGCACAAAGCAAGGTCCATAAAGACTTGGATTAGCGAGTTTGGGGTGGAGTAACTTGACTGGCCTCAACCCGATAGAACACCTTTGGGATGAATTAAAGTGGAGACTGCAAGCCAGGCATCCTTGTCCTACGTCAGTGCCTGACCTCACAAATGCGATCCTGGAAAAAGGTTTAAACATTCCCATAGACACTCCTAAACCTTGTGGACAACCTTCCCAGAAGAGTTGAAGCTGTTATAGCTGCAAAGGGTGAGCCAACTCAATATTGAACCCTACGGACTAAGATTGGCATGCCAAGAAAGTTCAAGTGCGTGTAAAGGCAGACGTCCCAATACTTTTGGTAATATACTGTATGTGATTTTAGTGGTTTGGTTTATTTATGCTGTAAGAATTAAGTACAGTTTTTTTTTTTCAAAGTTGCTCATGATTTTGGATATTTCAGTGTATTTTTGGAATTTTTTCATGATATATTGCCATAGAATGTGAAAAAAATGTAGTACATTGTGAACGTTTTCCCATCTTTTCATCTTTGCATATAATGGGAAGCAGGAAGCATCAGAAGGTACTTTGGAAAGGGAAGGTCTCAAGAGACTCTATTTCATATCATTGAGGAGGAATAGGAAGGGAGTTTGACACCACCCACACCAAACAATGGGAAAATTAATATCTCATAACACTCTTTGCTGCAACCAGAGAGAGAGTTTAGAGTTATTTTTTGCTCCCACAGTGCATAGATACAATGGTATGGAAGTGATTTATATTTAGATTCCTTCTATAGAACAGTGTTGGGTTGTTTTTCCATATGGAAATGAGATGTATTCATATCGCCATCAATGCGCTGAACCTTTGCCAACAATCATGCTGGGAGAGACAGCTATAATTACACCAGAGAAGCTGAGCTTAAACAATCTCATTTTAGTTGAGCGGAGTTCTTTGAAGGGCTAGGCCAGGGAATACTGTTATTGGTGGTGCTTTCAGATGTGTGGATTTAACACCAGATATAAGGAGGACAATATTATGTTTTCATATTATCTATAAAACAGTCATATGGAAAAATACCTAAATGTAGGAGCGGAGCTATCGTGTCAGGGTATTCCTGTATGGAAACTTGCGCATGACCTTTGCGCACATTCGTACTTGCAGGCGCATCTGCACATCCAGCCAGTATTATAATGCACCAGGCAGCCTAGTTCTGGGATGCTCTCGGTGTCAACGATGACTGGTCTTCACCAATGGTGTTCAAAATGTTTTTTGGGGGCGCAAACAAACTGAAAAAAAAAAACATCAATTGCAACCACTGTGCCCATCAAATGCAACCACTGTGCCCATCAAATGCAGCCACTGTGCCCATTAAGCGCAGCCACTGTGCCCATCAAAAGCAGCCACTGTACCCATAAATTGCCGCCACTGTGCCATCAAACGCAGCTACTGTACCCATCAATTGCTGCCAGTGTGCCCCATCAATTGCTGCCAGTGTGCCCCATCAATTGCTGCCAGTGTTCCCCATAAATTGCTGGCAGTGTGCCACATCAGATACTGCCAGTGTGCCCCATCAATTGCTGCCAGTGTTCCCCATCAATTACTGCCAGTGTGCCCCATCAGATACTGCCAGTGTGCCCCATCAGATACTGCCAGTGTGCCCCATTAATTGCTGCCAGTGTGCCCCATCAGATACTGCCAGTGTGCCCCATCAATTGCTGCCAGTGTGCTCCATCAATTACTGCCAGTATGCCCCATTAATTGTCGCCAGTGTGCCCCATCAATTGCCGCCAGTGTGCCCCATCAATTGCCGCCAGTGTGCCCCATCAATTACTGCCAGTGTGCCCTATCGATTACTGCCAGTGTGCCCCATCAATTGCCTCAAGTGTGCCCCATCAATTGCCGCCAGTTTGCCCCATCAATTACTGCCAGTGTGCCCCATCAATTACTGCCAGTGTGCCCCATCAATTTCCGCCAGTGTGCCATCAAACGCAGCTACTGTACCGCTCAATTGCTGCCAGTGTGCCCATCAATTGCTGCCAGTGTGCCCCATCAATTGCTGCCAGTGTGCCCCATTAATTGCTGCCAGTGTGCCCCATTAATTACTGCCAGTGTGCCCCATCAATTGCCGCCAGTGTGCCCCATCAATTGCCGCCAGTGTGCCCCATCAATTACTGCCAGTGTGCCCCATCAATTGCCACTACTGTGCCCCATCAAATGCTGCCAGTGTGCATCACCTGCCCGGCACTTACCTGTCTCAGGTCACGGCGCTGTCCTCCACGCTCCGAGTCCTCAATGTCTTCTCCCGTCCTCTGCTATGATTGGAAGCCTGATAGGCGTCCAATCACAGTGCCTGTCACTTCAGCCAATCAGGTGACGGGTAACCAGACCTGAGCACCTGATTAGCTGAGAGGCAGGTCATTGTTAGGAAAGCGATTTATTCGCTTCCCTAACACAACACTGAGTAAACAGTGAATGCACAGCATTACGCCCGCTGTTTACCATTTTGGAAGCCCATTAGAGCCCATTACGCAGCTGTAATTCAGATACAAAGCATGAATCTATCTATTGGTTGTAGACATGTGGCAGGAGAAAGGGGGCGGCGCTCCTGCACCCTTTATGGACACACTGCCACTGGTCTTCCTTCACCTTGTGTTCTGTGTTCTGAGTCTGCAGTTCTTATGCACCATTTGTGGTGGAACACTATTTGAAGGATATCATTTGTTCCTATACTTTCCTTTGGATCACTGTGATTGGACTTTCTTTCTTTGTCAAAATATATTGAGGAATTTCGTCTGGACTCTATTTTTATACACATTTACACTTGCTTCAGGCTTCAACAAGGCTTCGGACAGGCTTTGTTAAAGCTCTCTGAACGCTAGTCAAAGCTCATGTCACTAAGGAAAATGGTTAGCTTAGCTTTACACTCATGTTTACACCTTGCTTTTGCTTTTCTTTGGCTTTGCATCAACAATTATACCCCATGTAGCTTCAGTGGTGCTTCAAAGCGTCTTCAAAGCCTCCATAGACGTCTATGGCAAAGCTCGCTTGAATCCCCACTGAAGCCCCAATGAAGCCTCATCGAAGCCTTACGAAGCCTCACTGAAGCCCCATCGAAGCCCCATCAAAGCCTCACCAAAGTCTCATCGAAGCCTCACTGAGGCCCCACCGAAGCCTCACAGAAGCCTCATCGAAGCTCCACCAAAGTCTCATCGAAGCCTCACCGAGGCCCCACCGAAGCCTCATCGAAGCCCCACAGAAGCCTCATCGAAGCCCCACAGAAGCCTCATCGAAGCTCCACCGAAGCCTCGTCAAAGCCCCACCGAAGCCTCATCTAAGCACCAAGCAAAAGCAAGGTGTTAACAGGACTGTAAGCTAACCAATTTATTTAGGGACAGGAGCTTTGACTGGTGTTCAGAGAACTTTAACAAAGCCTGTCCGAAGCCTTGTTTTGAAGCAAGTGTAAACTAGCCCTTAGCACTACACACCTTTTTCTTAAATCTCCTCACTGATTCCTGTTATTGCCCCGGCTCTCCCCGACCTGATCTCAGATCCTGCACTGTACCGCTGCCTACCTGTTCCCGACCTTGGCTTCATCCACAACTCTGATGGGGCACTGATTGGCATCCCTGATGGGTACTGTTTGGAATCCCTGGTGGGCACTAATTGGAATCCTTGGTGGGCACAGGTTGGCACTTTAGGTGGGCACATGTGGGCATCCTTGATGGGTCTGCACTAATAATCAATGCGCTGGCCCCCCCCCCCCCGCCCCCCCTGTCAGGAGAGCCACTGATCAGTTTCCTCTACTCGCGCCTTGTCAGCGAGAATAAAGGAAAACCTGATAACCGGCACTTCCTGGTTATAATATGATCAGCTGTGATTGGAAAGCATGGCGTTTTACTACCGCTTTAACGAGCATCATGGGGGAGATTACGCGGTCTTACAGATCCAGGGCATTAAGAAGGTGGCCATCCTAAAAGAGGTGGTGACAATTTTAGGTTGTTGTGCAAAAAAAGAGGACTATTGGATTTTTCATCTGCAGACAAGTATTCCTACCGGGTTTAATTTTAATGGGACCTCACACATTTTTATCAGTGAGGTTTCCTATTCATATTTTGCCTTTACACGAGATACCTACAATTACTTCATGCATTTTTTATGCATTATTTATGTGTTTTTTAATGCATCTTTAATGTATTCTCCATGTACTTGTCACTCTCTATGTTATTAGTAGAGTGTCTAATTTATACAATATTCTCTGGCATTTAATTAGGATTTGCAATCCAATATTTATTACTGAAAAATCTACATATTTTGTATTTGTATATTGCCAATCTCTTTGACATGTATTGTCTTATGTCTGTTTTTGTTTTAAATTTTATCTTGTATATTCATGTTTTTTTTTTTCTGACAATGTTTTGACATGCATCTGTATCGTGTTTTAGGCATTGATCATCACTAATTAATTGTGTTCAGTTGTATATGCCTATTGGACGTTAGTATATTAGGCTATTGTGAGATCTTTGCTGTTGGTTATGATTAAGTGCTGAGGTTAGCACGAAACTCGTGAATCTTTTTCCCCCATCGTGGTTTTGTGGGGTGCAAACAAACGAAAAAAAAAAAACAATTGCAGCGTCACTGTGCCCATCAATTGCAGCCACTGTGCCCATCAAACGCAGCCACTGTGCCCATCAAACACAGCCACTGTGCCCATTAAAGGCAGCCACTGTGCCCATCAAATGCAGCCACTGTGCCATCAATTGTCACCACTGTGCCATGCTATCAATTGTCGCCACTGTGCCATCATTTATCGCCACTGTGCCCATCAATTGTCACCACTGTGCCATGCCATCAAACGCAGCCACTGTGCCATCAATTGTCACCACTGTGCCCATCAATTGTCACCACTGTGCCATGCCATCAAACGCAGCCACTGTGCCATCAATTGTCACCACTGTGCCCATTTATCACCACTGTGCCCATCAATTGTCACCACTGTGCCATGCCAAAACGCAGCCACTGTGCCATGCCATCAAACGCAGCCACTGTGCCATCAATTGTCACCACTGTGCCATCAATTGTTGTCACCACTGTGCCTATCAATTGTCACCACTGTGCCCATCAATTGTCACCACTGTGCCCATCAATAAGCAATTGTAGCCACTGTGCCATCAATTATAGCCATTGTGAACAGCGTTGTATTTTACGTCGTTTGCGTAAGTCGTCCGTGAATGGGGATGGGCGTAGGTTACGTTCACGTCGACTAAACATTGAGCCGGCGTAAGTTAGGGAGAAAATTTTACGTGATACTGAGCATGCGCGCGCATGTGCCGTTCGTTAGGTGCGTCATTTACGTGGGGTCACGATTCATTACCATTAGAGTTGAGCGAACCCGAACTGTAAAGTTCGGGTTCGGTACGGACTTTGGGTTTTTCCCGAACCCGGACCCGAACCCGAATAATTGCTGAAAGTTCGGGTCCGGGTTCGGAGTTCGGGAAAAAAAAATGCGCGGAGGTCCCCCCAAATTCAATAACCAGACCCTTTTTAGGTCTGGTATGGATATTAAGGGGAACCCCGCCGTCAATTAAAAAAAAATTACGTGGGGTTCCCCCTAAATATCCATAACCAGACCCTTCAGGTCTGGTGTGGATTTTAAGGGGAACTCCACCCCAAATTAAAAAAAAAAATGGCCTGGAGTTTCACGAAGGAAGTGTAAATAGTAGTTTTCAGAAAAAAAAACACACACACCGTAGAACAAATTACTTTATTAATTAAACCAAATAAAAATCCAGCTGTGAAAATAGACGATCGGTGCTGCTCGCTGATCCAACGTTGTGTCTATCCAGCGATGGGTGATCTCTCCAGCGACGGGGTGTCCCAGTGACGTAGCAGAGTGTGCGTCAGAGGGGGACGGGGTCACGTGACGCGTGGCCGCCTCCCCTATAAAAGAAACGTCAAAGCATCAGCGCGTCATTCGCTGAGCTGTGCTCTGAATGGATGGATGTTCTCATCGCTGGACCAATCGCTGAAGACATCACCCGTCGCTGGAGAGATCACCCATCGCTGGATAGAGACAACGATGGAGCAGCGAGCAGCAACGATCGTCTATTTTCACCGCTGGATTTTTATTTGGTTTAATTAATAAAGTAATTTGTTCTACGTTGTGTGTTTTTTTTCTGAAAACTACTATTTACACTTCCTTCGTAAAATGGTAGGGGTACAGTGTACCCCATTACCATTTCACACAGGGGGGGGGTCAGGATCTGGGGGTCCCCTTTGTTAAAGGGGTCTTCCAGATTCTGATAAGCCCCCTGCCCGCATACCCCCACAACCACCGGGCAAGGGTTGTGGGGATGAGACCCTTGTCCCCATCAACAGCACCCCAAAGCACCCTCCCAATGTTGAGGGCATGTGGCCTGGTGCGGTTCAGGAGAGGGGGGGGCCGCACTCTGTCCCCCCCTCTTTTCTGTGGCCGGCCAGGTCAACGTGCTCTGATAAGGGGTCTGGTGTGGATTTTAGGGGGAACTCCACGCCATTTTTTTTTAAATTTGGGGTGGAGTTCCCCTTAAAATCAACACCAGACCTGAAGGGTCTGGTTATGGATATTTAGGGGGAACCTCACATCATTTTTTTTAAATTGACGGCTGGGTTCCCCTTAATATTCATACCAGACCTAAAGGGTCTGATTATTGAATTTGGGGGGACCTCCGCGCATTTTTTTTTTTTTTTTTACTAAAAGTCCGTGTCCCATTGACTTCAATGGGGTTCGGAGTTCGGGTTCCCGAACCCAAACTTTTTTTTTAAAGTTTGGGTTCGCGTCCGAACCCGAACATCCAGGTGTCCACTCAACTCTAATTACCATACAACACGCCCCCTACCAGCCTAGTTTGAATTAGGCGGGCTTATGCCGGCCCATTTACGCTACGCCGCCGTAACTTAGGGCGCAAGTTCTTTGTGAATACGGTACTCGCCTCTCTAAGTTACGGCGGCCTAGCGTATCTAGGATACGCTACGCCCGCACAAAGATTCGCCCTCCTATGTGAATCTGGCCCCTGCTCTGTAACTCCAAACATGCAACCTGTAGAATTTTTTTAAACGTCACATATGGAGATTTTTAAGAAAAAAAGTTTGTCACCATTCCACGAGCGGGCGCAATTTTGAAGCGTGACAATTTACTTGGTGTAACATCATCTTTCACAAAATAAAAATTAAAATTGGGCTAACTTTACTGTTGATTTATTTTTTAACTAAAACAAGTGCGCTTCTAAGACCGCTGCTCAAATACGGTGTGACAGAAAGTATTGCAACTACTGCCATTAAATTCTCTAGGGTGTTAAATGTTTGGGGGTTCAAAGTAATTTTCTAGCAAAAAAAAATATATTTTAACTTGTAAACAACAAGTTAGAAAAATAGGCCCCATCTTAAAGCGGAGGTTCACCCTAATAACATGTATATCTGACCAACTCCCTTATATTCGTAACAAGTACTGTCCGCAATTAGTTTTTTTTTATGCTGTACGTACCTTGTAATCCATTTTTTCAATCTACTTCTCCCCGCGGGAGTAGGCGTTTCTATGCCTAGGGGGATTTTTTATCTGGGAGGTCGCCCAGATGATTGACGTCTGTTCCCCCCGGCGGATAAGGCCCCAACCCCTGTATTGCGTAGGTGCGCACGAGTTACAGGGGTTTCCGAAAGAAGCCGAACATGCAGAGCGCAGGCGCCGTATAGAGCCGACTCACATCTCCGCATGTTCGGCTTTTTTTGGAAACCCTGTAACTCGTGCATGCCTACGCAATACGGGGGGGCGGGGCCTTATCTGCCGGGGCGAACAGACGTCAATCATCTGGGTGACCTCCCAGATGACAATCCCCCTAGGCATAGAAACGCCTACTTCCGAGGGGAGAAGTAGATTGAAAAAAAGGATTACAAGGTAAGTACAGCATAGAAAAAAAAAAACTAATTGCGGACTGTACTTGTTACGAATATAAGGGAGTTGGTCAGATATACATGCTATTAGGGTGAACCTCCGCTTTAAAGTAGTCAAATCTCTTGGTAGTTGTGACAGACCTAGCTGGGACAGAGGCTTTTGGGGAGAACTGAATGCTAGCCTCTTGTTTTCCGATCATGGGCCCTGGATTTTAAGGGAACAATACTCTTTGTGAGGTGTATGCCTGGGGACCTTGAAGTAATGTTACTTTGGATTCAAATCCATGTCCCCCCAAAACACACAGACTCTGGGAACTCTGTACATGCCATATTAGAAGGAGTGACTAATTCATACTGTTGGGACATATACTGTAAGGAGATGCTAATGTCATCACCTCCAGCCACCTGTCTGTTGTCTTCTATAATGTAAATGAGTCTAGTGTGGCTTCTCTTTCAGCCATTGTCGTCTGACCTGTAGTGAAATACAAAGCTTAAAGCGGTGGTTCACCCTCCATAGCAACATTTTAGCATTAAATTAGGCATAGTAGCGTGAGCTACAGTATGCCTGTCTTGATTTTTTTCGCCCGGTACTCACAGCGCAATCCTCTATAGAAGATTCCGACTCCCCACGGGGAATGGGCGTTCCTATCCAGACGGAGGATGATTGACTGCCGGCTCTGGCACGTCACGCTCCCCGAAGACAGCCGGAGTAGGTCTCGGCTCTTCACGGCGCTATACGGCGCCTGCGCACAGACTATGCGCAGGCGCCGTGAAGAGCCAAGCCTATTTCGGCTATTTCCGGAGAAGCGTGACGTGCCATAGCCGGCCGTCAATCATCCTCCGTCTGGATAGGAACGCCCATTCCCCGCGGGGAGTCGGTATCTTCTATAGAGGATTGCACTGTGAGTACCGGGCGAATAAAATCAAGACAGGCATACTGTAGCTCACGCTACTATGCCTAATTTTATGCTAGAAGAAAAAAAAAATTGTTTGTTTTGTTTATAGGGTGAACCCCCGCTTTAAAGGGATTAGTTAATTACAGTTGTGTTCAAAATTATTCAACCCCCCAATGCTGTAAAGGGTTTTAGGGAATTTAGTGTACATTTGTAATTGTATTCAGAATGAAATCCTACAAGGACTTCTTAAAGAACCATATGCAACTAAAATGACATCAATTGGTTTTGTAATACAGTAGTAAATGTTTATTTTGTGGATTCTTCATTTACACAATTATTCAACCCCTTAAAGACTACCACTCTGAAGAACAGAGGTTCATTGAAGTGTTTTCAATCAGGTATTGAAAACACCTGTGGATGTCAGGGAGCAGCAATAAAGCCTAATAAGCACCAATCAGGCAGCTTTAAAATGACTGTGATACTCAGCTCCTTCTAGACATTTACTGGTGTGGTTACAAACATGGTGAAGTCAAGAGAATGGTCCAGGAAGACAAGAGAAGAGGTGATTACTCTTCACAGGAAGGGCAATGGCTATAAGAAGATTGCAAAGATGTTAAACATACCAAGAGACACCATAGGAAGCATCATTCGCAAATTCAAGGCAAAGGGCACTGTTGAAACGCTACCTGGTTGTGGCAGAAAGAAGATGCTGACTTCGACTGCTGTGCGCTACCTGAAGCGTAGAGTGGAGAAAAGTCCCTGTGTGACTGCTGAGGAACTGAGAAAAGATTTGTCAGATGTGGGTACTGAAGTTTCTGCTCAGACAATATGGCGCACACTGCGTAATGAAGGCCTCCATGCCAGGACTCCCAGGCGCACCCCCTTGCTGTCTCCAAAGAATAAGAAGAGTCGACTGCAGTATGCCAAAGTCATGTGGACAAACCACACAAGTTTTGGGATTGTGTTCTGTGGACTGATGAAACAAAATTAGAAGTGTTTGGGCCCATGGATCAACACTATGTTTGGAGGAGGAAGAACAAGGCCTATGATGAAAAGAACACCTTGTCTACTGTGAAGCATGGCGGGGGGTCAATCATGCTTTGGGGCTGTTTTGCTTCTGCAGGTACAGGGAAGCTTCAGCGTGTGCAAGGTACCATGAATTCTCTTCAGTAACAGGAGATATTGGATGACAATGTGATGCAGTCCGTCACAAACCTGAGGCTTGGGAGACGTTGGACCTTTCAACAGGACAATGATCCCAAGCATACCTCCAAGTCCACTAGAGCATGGTTGCAGATTAAAGGCTGGAACATTTTGGAGTGGCCATCACAGTCAATAGACTTAAATCCGATTGAGAACCTCTGGTGGGACTTAAAGAAAGCAGTTGCAGTGCGCAAGCCTAAGAATGTGACTGAACTGGAGGCTTTTGCCCATGACGAATGGGCGAAGATACCCGTAGATCGCTGCAAGACACTTGTGTCAAGCTATGCTTCACGTTTAAAAGCTGTTATAACTGTAAAAGGATGTTGTACTAAGTACTAAGATTGAATGTCACTTGGGGGTTGAATAAAACTGATAATGATGTGAGCACAGAAAAGACATTTGTGGTTATTTCATTATAAATGTTATGTTATATTTGTCTGACCTACACGTGCCTCTTTGATTTAATTGTAAGCAGGATGACAGGATGATCAAAATCAATGTCAAACTGGCCAAAACAATCAATTTCAGTGGGGGTTGAATAATTTTGAATACAACTGTAGCTCATATTAATTAGGTTTTTGGTCACAGGTGTATTTTCAGAGTAATATCTTTTTACTGTATATAAGACTTGTATCCTTTCAATAAAGTCTGATTCCTGTCTGACCCTCAACACAGAGCCTTGTGCTTGGGGGAGAATTTTTCGTATGGGTTTCGTGTTCGGCTGATTGGAGTGTTCGGTAGCGGCCTTTGTGTTCGGGAATGGAATATCCTAAACGACTTTAACCCCTTTCATACTCGGGGTGTCGTTACAGTAGTAAAGAGATGTAATCAACTGTATCTCTAGCCTAATGCCCCGTACACACGGTCGGGAATCCCGACATGAAAAAAAGAGAACCTGCTTTCTATCTTTTGCCAACCGTTTTTGGCTGTTTTCCTGTTGGAAAAAGTCAGATGAAGCATACACACGGTTGGGATTCCCGACCAAAAGCTCTCATCAGACTTTTTTCGACAGGAAAACCAATCATGTGTACGGGGCATAAGTGCCCTGCGATATACTAAACATATATTAACGATATATTAAGACAACTAAATACCCTGTTAACACGATGGTCAAAGGCTTTTTTCTTCTTTTTTTTTTTGAGGACATGTTTCATCAGTGGAATCGACATATTCCTTATGAATATTTTACATGTAATATGAATCATGTGCGTCCCCACATTAGGCTTTGTATTACTAAAGAAGCAGCATGAGAAGTCATACCCTGCAAAATGATGACAGGTCTGCCTTATCAATGCAAATGAGTCCTTTTCTGGAATAAAAGGTGTCATTGTTTAGTCAATTAGGACGCACGCATTATTCTATCAAACAAAGTGCGCATTTTAATGATGTTTTTTTATGGCTTAGTCAAAGGAATATTGGACTCTGTCAATAAGTATGGCTGCAAAAGGTCAGCTGAAAGAGATGCTGAATAGCAATGAACCTGAAGAACACAGAGACTGAGGAATAACAACAACATCCCCCTTAATAGGAAAACGCATTCATAAACAGGAGAGAGAGGAACATGGATAGAAACATCAGTTTGTAAAACTGGATATGTAGACAGCTCATAGCTAACATCCATCTAACGTCATTGATATATTGATTACAGCTCAAAAAATAGATTGCACATGATAAATCTGATCTCACAAATTAACCGCAAGCTGTCTGGGGTATTTTTTTATGTTTCACAAATAAAATCATAATTTAGATTTTTTTTTTTTTGATTTTTTTTTTTTTTTTGAAAATTACCCAAAAGTCCCCAAACGTTATATATTTTCTGAAAGCAGAAGCCTTGGAGAATAAAATGGTGGCTGTTGCAGCACATTTTTTTGTGCTGAAAAAGCCCCCCTCAGCTGATACTCAAGTCTCCCTGCCTCACTGTGCCCATCTGTAGCCTTATGATCTCCCGGCGCTGTGACATGTAGTCTAGTCGGCGGCCGTCCAGTGTATCAAAGCCCCGCCTTCTCCTCATCCTCGTCCGTGATAGGCTAAACCAGGGATGGACTGGCCATCGGGAGGACCGGGAGATTCCCGGTGGGCCGATCCCTCAGTGGGCCAATTTTCAGTGACAGCTCCGAGTCTCTGCGCTCTGCTAACCGCTGCTTATCAGAGTCAGAGTACTGTATAAGCGAGGGCTTGCTGAGCAGCAGCTTGTGCGGGCTATTTTCGTTCCCGCACGCTGCTACGAGCTACACTTTTTACTGCAGAGAGAGCCGAGTCAGCCGACATCTCTCCCCGCAGTCCCCGGCTGTTTGGCCCCCCTGATACACACACATTGCAGACTGCAGAGTGGAGAGAACAGAGCCCGCCCCCTCCTTCTCCTGCTCTGTGTACACAGAGGAGGAGGGGGGAGGAGGAGGAGGCTCACCATGCTGCCGAGTCAAAGCTGCTCGTCTGAGACTGCCTGAACAACTGCAAAGTAAGTTTTCCAGAGGTGGGGAGAACAAGCCTACAGTTCACTTTGAGTGATTTGGGGGGAGAGGATATGCTTTAGGGGGCACTTTAGGACTTGTGCTACAAGGGGGCTTGTATATGAAATCCACCCCCCTTAGCACATATCCTCTCCTTCCCCCCTCAAATCAAAGAGATACTGTCTGCCACAGAGGGGGGTGGCCCTTGGCACCCCACAAGTGATGTGCACAAATGCTCCAGGTGCCCAAACTAATGCCCCCCCTTCCAGCCAAGTTAATGCAGCAAAGTGAAAACACAGGAACACGTTGTGCGATCTGTGCAATGCACATGCGACCCGGGTGCAATTTCAGCCCAATTATGTCCACACACTCTCTGACCCTCTCCTGTAGTATGTTTGCAGTCTCTGACCCTCTCCTGTACCATGTTTGCAGTCTCTGACCCTCTCCTGTACCATGTTTGCAGTCTCTGACCCTCTCCTGTAGTATGTTTGCAGTCTCTGACCCTCTCCTGTACCATGTTTGCAGTCTCTGACCCTCTCCTTTAGTATGTTTGCAGTCTCTGACCCTCTCCTGTACCATGTTTGCAGTCTCTGACCCTCTCCTGTAGCATGTTTGCAGTCTCTGACCCTCTCCTGTACCATGTTTGCAGTCTCTGACCCTTGCCTGTAGTATGTTTGCAGTCTCTGACCCTCTCCTGTACCATGTTTGCAGTCTCTGACCCTCTCCTGTAGTATGTTTTGCAGTCTCTGACCCGCGCCTGTACTATGTCTGCAGTCTCTGACCCTCGCCTGTAGTACGTTTTGCAGTCTCTGACCCTCGCCTGTAGTATGTTTTGCAGTCTCCGACCCTTGCCTGTAGTACGTTTTGCAGTCTCTGACCCTCTCCTGTACTATGTCTGCAGTCTCTGACCCTCGTCTGTAGTACGTTTTGCAGTCTCTGACCTTTGCCTGTAGTACGTTTTGCAGTCTCTGACCCTCGCCTGTACTATGTCTGCAGTCTCTGACCCTCGCCTGTAGTACGTTTTGCAGTCTCTGACGCTCGCCTGTAGTACGTTTTGCAGTCTCTGACCCTTGCCTGTAGTACGTTTTGCAGTCTCTGACCCTCGCCTGTAGTATGTTTTGCAGTCTCCGACCCTTGCCTGTAGTACGTTTTTCAGTCTCTGACCCTCGCCTGTACTATGTCTGCAGTCTCTGACCCTCGCCTGTAGTACGTTTTGCAGTCTCTGACGCTCGCCTGTAGTACGTTTTGCAGTCTCTGACCCTTGCCTGTAGTACGTTTTGCAGTCTCTGACCCTCGCCTGTAGTATGTTTTGCAGTCTCTGACCCTCGCCTGTAGTACATTTTGCAGTCTCTGACCCTCTCTTGTACTATGTCTGCAGTCTCTGACCCTTGCCTGTAGTACATTTTGCAGTCTCTGACCCTTGCCTGTGGTATGTTTTGCAGTCTCTGACCCTCGCCTGTACTATGTCTGCAGTCTCTGACCCTTGCCTGTAGTACGTTTTGCAGTCTCTGACCCTCTCCTGTACTATGTCTGCAGTCTCTGACCCTCTCCTGTAGTTCTGCAATAAAGGAGGGCACAAGCATGAATTAATTTATGTACTGCCACTGCTGGTCATGGTCACTGATGAAATAATGTTTTCGTGCGTGTTTGCAAAATTAAAGTGGGCCGGTCTGGATGAAGTCCAGGGCCAAATTTTTGTCCCAGTCCAACCCTGGGCTAAACAACGACTCCCTGCAGGGAAACTGAGTCAGTGTTCCATCATGGATGAGGACGAGGAGGAGGCAAGCTTTGTTGCACTGGACGGCATGTCACAGCACTGGGAGATCATAAGCCTGCAGATGGGCACAGCGCCGGGAGATCAAGTACATGAGGCAGGGAGATCGGCACAGTAAAGCAGGGAGATGGATACAGAGAGGCATGCAGATGGGCACAGTGAGGCTGAGGCACGCAGATGGGCACAGTGAGGCTTAGGCATGCAGATGGGCACAGTGAGGCTGCAAATGGACACAGTGAGGCTGCAGATGGGCACAGTTAGGTTGCAGATGGGCATTGTTGACCCTCTTTTCCACTTACAGTAGCTGCTGCATTTCTCACCCTAGGATTATACTCGAGTCAACTAGTTTTCCCATTTTTTTGTGGTAAAATTAGGTGCCTCGGCTTATATTTGGGCCGTCTTATATTCGAGTATATATGGTACCTCAGAACAATGCCCTGAATCGGAGACGACACTCTGAGTACAGGGCCGACATCTTCCATCGAAGTTACTTCTGGGTTTGTGGCTCCGGTGCTGTGATTGACCTCACTCCGGCACATGCGCACAGAAGCTGCCAGTCACGGCACAAGTCCTGAAGAAACTGCACCAATGCGCCGATGACGTTGGCAGCAGCGCATATACAGAATAAGTTTAAGAGATATTCACGATACCTACAGGTGAGCCTTTTTATAGGCTTATCTGTAGGTAAAAGTGGTGTGTAAGAGTTTACAACCACTTTAAAGCTTTGGGCTAGATTCAGGTAGCCGGGCGCATTGTTACGGTGGCGTAGCGTATCGTATTTACGCTACGCCGCCATAAATCAGAGGCAAGAGCTGTATTCACAAAGCATGTGCCTCCTAAGTTACGGCGGCGTACCGTAAATGGGGCCGGCGTAAGCGCGCCTAATTCAAATGAGTATGAGGGGGGCGTGTTTTATGTAAATGGGTGGTGACCCGACGTGATTGATGTTTTTTACGAACGGCGCACGCGCCGTCCGTGTACATATCTCAGTGTGCATTGCTCCAAAGTACGCCGCAAGGACGTATTGGTTTCGACGTGAACGTAAATTACGTCCAGCCCTATTCGCGAACAACTTACACAAACAACGTAAAAAATTCAAAATTCGACGCGGAAACGACGTCCATACTTAACATTGCGTACGCCTCATAGAAGCAGGAGCAAAGTTACGCCGGAAAAGGCTTACACAAACGACGTAAAAAAATTCCGCCGGGCGCACGTACGTTTGTGAATCGGCGTATCTAGGTCATTTGCACATTCTACGCCGAAAACGACGGAAGCGCCACCTATCGGCCAGCGTAAATATGCAAGCTAAGATACGACGGTGTAAGAGACTTACGCCAGTCGGATCTTAGGCTAATTTCGGCATATCTTGCTTTCTGAATACAGAAAGAAGATACGCCGGCGCAGCTTTGAATTTACGCGGCGTATCTATAGATACGTCGGCGTAAATCAATGCTGAATCTAGCCCTTTGTGTTTTTCTTTTTAAATAAAAAACATGTTATATTTACCTGCTCTGTGCAATGGTTTTGCACAGAGCAGCCCCTAACCTCTTCCTTTCGGGTCCCCAGCCAGTGCTCCTGGGTGGCCTCCTCGAGCAGTTCAGGGGGCACTGCTACATTCTCATTTCTGAGGTGCTGCTCTATGAAGCTGCGGCTCAGCCACCCCCTCTCGCTCTCTCCTCATTGGCTCACAGGCTGTATTTGACAGCAGTGGAAGCTAATGGGCTCCTGCTGCTGTCTCACTTAATGAGGAAGAAAGGGTGACAATAACTGTAAGCGCAAATGCAGAGCACACAAAATAATTACAATTGTACTTTACTAGGTCATTATTCCATGGGAAAATCAGGTAGTTCAGGGGTAAAAAATATATGATGGCAAGGCAAGGGCGCCTGCTGTCCTCAGAGAGCTGGCTCTGTGTATATGAGACAAAAGGGAGAAACCGGAAGTGCCACCTAAGTCCAGTATTAAAACGACTTTAATGGTAAGATATGCAATCACACTTACAAGAGGTAAGAAGATAAAAGTCTCATCTGTGTTGTAGAAGTCCCTTGTAAGGTCCTTCAGTCTGGATCCAGTTCCTATGCAAGGCTGTGTAGTTGTTGCTTGGTCTGGATTATGTCCTGTGGCCACTAGGAAGAGGCTGAAACCGGCGTGGAACACATGGAATTGATGTCACGGGCCGCAGGAACAGGAACAGGATTTTCCACAGGGGGAGAGAGAGGAGGCTATCAGGCCAATAAGGAAGGAGAGTCCCCATACAGCCGAGGCTATGGTGAACATCATTGAATCAGAGGGGGCTCACTGGGGGGCAGGGGGGGAGCTGCACACAGAGGGTGTTTTACCTCCATGCATAGAATGCATGAAGGTAAAAAGCCTTTAGCCTTTAGAACCACTTTAACCACTTGCCGACCGGATAACGCTGATATACTTGAGCGTGCCCACGAGTCCTGCAGACTCGATGTCCGCCGGCTGCCCGCGATTGTCTTTCAGAAAGGCAGAATGTGGAGACGTAAACAAGGCATTTCCATGTTCTGCCTAGCAACATGACATAGATCTACTGAGATCTACTGCTCCCTGTCATCGGGAGCAGTGATCTCTGTCATGTTCTAGGTAGCCCATCACCCCCACAGTTAGAATCACTCCCTAGGACACACGTAACCCCTTGATCGCCCCCTAGTGTTTAATCACTTCCCTGCCAGTGTCATTTACACAGTAATCAGTGCATTTTTATAGCACTGATCACTGTATAAATGACAATGGTCCCAAAATAGTGTCGAAAGTGTCCGATGTGTTCGCCATAATGTCGCAGTCACGATAAAAATCGCTGATCGCTACCATTACTAATAAAAATAAAAAAATAGTAATAAAAATGCCATAAAACTATCCCCTATTTTGTAGACGCTATAACTTTTGCACAAACCAATCAATAAACGCTTATTGCGATTTTTTTACTAAAAATATGTAGAAGAATACGTATCGGCCTAAACTGAGAAGGAAATGTGTTTTTTTAATATATATATTTTTGGGAATATTTATTATAGCAAAAAAAAAGATTTTGTTCAAAAATGTCGCTCTTTTTTTGTTTATAGCGCAAGAAATAAAAACCGCAGAGATGATCAAATACCTCCAAAAGAAAGCTCTATTTGTGGGGAAAAAAGTACGCCGATTTTGTTTGGGTGCAACGTCGCACGACCGCGCAATTGTCAGTTTAAGCGACGCAGTGCCGAATCGCAAAAAGTGCTCTGGTCAGGAAGGGAGACAATTCTTCCCGGGGCTGAAGTGGTTAAGAACAAGGCTGTTACATTACCTCCTGCCTATAGAGAGAGATTACTTTCCTGTTAAAAGCAGAGGATCCTGGGACTTGTAGTCCCACAGCTAGCATCCATTGAATCCTAAAACCCATTTGGAACTACAAGTCCCAGCAAACTGAATTAACAAGGGATTCTGTGAGAGTCTTTAAATTTGATGGCAGTTAGCGGGCTCGCGCTCTTGAGCCGTCAGCTTTAAGTGTGTTTTGAACTATATACACTTATCAGCTACTTTGCATAACCTTAGTAAGGATCGCCACCCTATGCAACTATAAAAACATCTGAGTATTCTATATGTTCAGTTATTACTGAATATTCTAATTAGTTTATTCCTTCCTAGTTGTAGGAATGCAATATTTCCGAAAATTGACTTACATTATTTAATAAAACCAAATAAGGAATAACAATAATGTTTGTATATATTTTGCCCATAAATCAAAGTGAAGCCTTCATCTTGCTCTAATAAGGTTTCTGCATTTACAGAGCAGAGAGACGTGTATACAGAGTACAACACGTCTCTAATCTATGGAACTGCTTAAAGCTGGAGCATGTATATCAGACATCAGAAGCACAAGGAGAAGCATGTCACAGCTTGGAATGCCCTTTATTGCCACTAAAATTACAATAATGTGCTTTGCAGAATCTAGTTTGTGTTTAGGGTTATCAGGACTGATATTCCAATTTCTACAAATAATTGTAGATAGATAGATAGATAGATAGATAGATAGATAGATAGATAGATAGATAGATACTGTAGAGTAGGAATGAGCTTAGGTTTGGTTCAAACCTGGAAGTTAGATGTGATTTCTAGGCCAAAGAGCTGTGTGTATCTGTTCCTTTGCATAGATACTATCAGGGCTTTTTTTCAGCAGGAACGCTAGGGAACACAGTTCCGGGATACCTTAAGTATGTAATGGCAAAGGGGTACTGTGGTGTACTGGAGGATCTATTAATGCTGGCTGCTAGGGATCGATTGTTGCTGGAGGGGATCTATTCTTACAGGGGGGGTCTATTATTGCTGGGGAGGTCAGTTGTCGCTGGTAGGGGATCTACTGTTGCTGGGGGCTCTTATGCTACTGGGAGACAATCGTTGCTGGGAGACATCTATTGTTGAAAGAGGGGTCTATTGTTGCTAGCTGTTTAGAGTCTATTGTTGCTGGGGGAGCTCCATTGTTGCTGGCTACAGGGGATCTATTTTACTTCCTATTATATACAAATTACTTAGCACCACAAATTGATTCTGTATCAATTACTGTGAGGTGGGTAGGGGGTGGAACCAAGGAATGGCGCTCAGAGATGGGTAGGGAGTGGAACCAATAAATGGTGCTCGGAAGTCAGTAGGAAGTGGAACCAAGGAACGGTGCTCAGAGGTGGGTAGGGAGTGGAACCAAGGAACGGTGCTCGGAGGTGGGTAGGGAGTGGAACCAAAGAATAGTGCTCGGAGGTAGGTAGGGGGTGGAACTGATATAGATGTTCCCTGGCACAATTCCAGGGCATAACCTATCCTGCCTCTAAACCAAAGTCATGACAAAAGTAAGCCTGTAGCCTATAGACAATATGTCAGACCACAGACCTCCATGCCTTCCAACCCACAAAGAGGCTGAACTTTATTGGCATCACAGCTTTATAGACAAAGTGACATAAGCAAGCATCATTCATATGGGTGCATTCGATTGGCTCATCAACCTATAGTCTTCTCTCGTTACATCTCCTTCTTGTCACGAGGCTTACATTCCACACTCTCAATCGCCATATTGCTTTGGTCGGTTGGAGGGGTAGAAAGAGGAAGTTGAACATCTGCTTTCAGTTTTCAATTCCGGGCTGAGATTTAACTCTACAATGACTTCATTTAAGGAAAACAATGTTCTCTCACAGAATTCTGAAACACGTATACACATATATATATATATATATATATATATATATATATATATATATATATATATATATATATATCTCAAGAAATAAAACAATATAAGAAAGGAAAGCAATATTTGAGTGGTTAGGAGAAAGAACATAAACACAAAATAATCATTTTATCAACTCCATCACAGTCCCCCCTTAAAATGACTATTTTATCAGTACTGTCCCTATGCTGTTTGGCCCTATGCCTGGCCCCCCTATCAGGATCTTTTTTGCATTTCGCTTAGCGATCAGACAGTGCTTATCTGTAGTCTTCACCAACGAAAAAGTCAGGAGGCAGTCAAGCACTATTCTTTCCCTCATCATTTGAGAATGTTGTATGTGTTTTTAACAGGTAAGGACTGTAATGGAGGATACGGTCCCTCTTCTTCCTCCTTCATTGGATCTCCAATATCACCCAAATTCAGCTGCCTTTCCTAACAGCTTCTTTATACAGGGCAGAGTACAACAAACCATTATCGTAACCAATATAAGCAGAAACAAAATTGCTATACCTGAGTACAAATGTGTTATCACCCAAAATACTGGTCCCAGGTAACATTTTACATACACCCCCCTTCTCAGCTAAAATCATGTCTAGGGCCATATGATTTTACAAAGTCATTTGTGAAGTGGCCTCTAGTTGTTCAGCTAAACCTTGGAGTGCATCCCTGTTTATAGTTAATGAACTTCTGTTGGCTATAGTATATATAATTAATCCAATCTACATTCTTATTTGAACCCTCTTTATCCCATGGCTAAATTACATTTTATAAAAGCAACAATCTTACCAGATTACTGTATTTTTTCCTCTTACTATACTTTCAATTATAACTGTTTTAATTTTACAAAAGAACATTAATTTATATTGGGCTTTCCTAAATATTCTACTTCTGAAAGAAACTTAATCATGTTGAATTACACTTTTTTTCAGAACCAATCATACAGTATAATTTAATGAACCACATATGCTCTTTCACACTATGACTGTTAAACAAACACATGGCAGTCTTAGTTCATCTTTCAGTGTAGATTAATATACAGAAAGTTCCACTGTGCTAATATATGGATCCATTTATAAAAGCACAATATTCCTTCTCAATAAATACATACGTCAACTAAAAGCTTGAAAAGGTGACTTTTGAATACACAACCGTGGTTCTATCACACTGCATCATTCATTCATAATGTATCTATATCCCACTTCAACTGACCATTCTTTTTAACATCCAGTTGTCACTTGACAAAGCTTAGTCAAATCTGTGTATATTGACACCTCCCATTTTCCTTGAAATAACACCTTTAGAGTACCATAAGATGTTCTTCAAAACAAATGGTGCAAAACCCACAATGTTTTTTAAAATACCAATGAAATTGTCTCATCATCTACATACACTTGTACAATGTAAATGTATGAGAGAGAGATCTCTATATTAATCAAAAATTAAATAATAAGGGCTTTCTTTAGATCTTCAAATGATTGTATACAAGTTATCTTTTATTATTAGAAAAGATTTGCCCTATAGTAAGCCTTTATAATTCATTAACATTTACTTTGACAGATACTTCATCTTCAAAAATTTCAATGAACCCTCAAGAAAAGTTATTTAGGCTCAACATTTTTAAAACTATTACTTTAGTAAGCAATACCTTCTAAATATATTTTTCCTCATTCATGAACTCCATTCCAGGTTCCTGAAAGACTAACACTAACATGCTGCTCTCAGATTCACAGACGTGAAAATTGTCATGACGTCTCAGGCTGTGTAACCTGATCTGCATCTCTCTGCTGGCAGCACATTCCTTTACATGTAATGATCTACTACTGCCAAACTTAGTTACCATGCTTTGCTTCCCCATTCATTGTACAATTCGATAACAACCAAATTCATAATTTTTTGTACCATGTTTATAAATAAACATTGTAAATAATTTTGTATACTTTCCACTGTTTATTGTGCCTTTAAAGTCCTACGTGTGGGCTATTTTTGCCCCTCTTTTTCTTTTTTATAGTAAACCTATATACGGATGTGGCCATAGCAGGGCTCGCCTCAAATTTTCATACATTAACAAACCCAAACCAGAATCCAAGCTCATCACTGCTATCAACTAGGGTTCCCAGTCCTTTTGAGGTTGACCTCTATGATTAAGCCCCAGTGGGTGGGGTGAAATTCATTATAGAGGGGTGCGGCTTAGGAAGAGTTTAAAGGTGTTGCAAAGGTTTATTTTTTATTTTCTAAATAGATTCCTTTAAGCTAGTGCATTGTTGGTTCACTTACCTTTTCCTTCCATTTCCCTTCTAAATGTTTTTTTTCTTTGTTTTCTTTGTCTGAATTTCTCACTTCTTGTTCCTCCTCAGTAAGCTGTTTTGGCTAACCCCCAGCCAGAACATGGGGACAAGCTTACTGAGGAGAAACAGGAAGTGAGAAATTCAGACAAAGAAAAAAAACATTTAGAAGGGAAATCGAAGGAAAAGGTAAGTGAACCAAGAATGCACTAGCTTAAAGGAACCTATTTAGAAAATAAAAAATGAACCTTTACAGCCCCTTTAAGGCTGAGCCGCTCACATCCCTCTCTTTCTGTTGAGCTAGTGATGGTCAACTCTAATGCCTATTTCTCCAGTTGTTCATTTACAGGATCTGGTCTATGAGTCCTATCTGTCACCAAGGCAGGAGGACTCATAGTTCTCAACTGAGCACAATGGCAATGACATCACTGTTCTTGTAGTCCATGGATAATTCCTCCAACCCCTAACCAAAAGCTCATACTGAGGTCCACCTGGGCTGGAGGAGTAGTCTGCCAAAGCCTGAATCCAGATAAAAGTGTGTGTAACGAAACGTCATATACTGCTTTCGTCATATACCACTTCCTCACAGTCTGAATATAGATATCAGATATTCCAACCGCTATCAACGACAAACAAGATGATACTTGCTTGATTGCTTAACATGAACTGTTTATTAGAACCAGAATACAAGTCTTATACACAGTAGAGGAGGAGGTTCCTACCTCCTGCTCATAATACTTTAACAATACACTTGTAACCAGAAACATAAATTAACATGAGCTAATTAACTAATCCCTTAACGCAGCCGATGTGACTCTGTGCCCTTCTGGCCATTGTTGTGATTAATCAGGATTTCACTACAGGTCAGACTTGTTGTCACCGAGGTTCACACAGTAGATTATACATTATCATAAGTATAAACACAGGACACCTTCTCACAATAGCAGGAGCTCCAGCAGGAGTCGGCCCGTCTCCTACATTGTACAATGTGATTGACTCTCTCAACTAACATGTTCAGTTCAGAATTAAACAAACCAAGAATAGTATTTACATATATCCTGGGAGATATTGTGGATAAATATCACTGTCCCATTTTAAGTATTCCAAGACATATTTTCTCAGTCACCCTGTGCACAGGGTGACTTAGACATAAGAGGTGCATGGGGAGATGAAACAAGGGTTTCCCAACCTTTCCAAGGGATTCTGGGTTCCACGGGCCCTCCTGTCACAGTGTGTATAATGGCGCTCTAAGTAACAAACCAAGCAGATATCAGTCTATATAGAAATAGAAGAGGGTGTTTGTGTACTTCCAGCAGCACTTGAAGAGAGAAGCAAACTCTTGAAGTAAAATCAAAAGAAAAAAATGGCGCCTCTAAGTGCAGAAGTAAAACTTTATATTTCCCAAAAAGGGTTAAAAACACTTACAACAGGGTGGATGGGTAGAAGCACATCATATTAGTAGTATGGCAGATGGTCCGGTGTTCTGGTAGTCCCAAGGAGTCTCAATGATATCCGCAGTTGTAATTCTATGGCAGCATATTCTGAAGTGGCCGACAGATGGAAGCCACAACTCTCCTGGACACTGGAAAGACAGCTAGGCTGTCTGAGACAGCATGGAAGCCGAAGCCGAAGTGACGTCAGCAGGAAGGGGCCAGCAACCAGCGTGGACAGCAAGCCGGAAATGATGTCATCAACATGCGATGCGTTTCGCAACAGCTGATTGGCTCCTTCTTCAAGTAATGAAGTCATTCTTTCGGCCTCTTCAGAATATGCTGCCCTAGAATTACATCTGCGGATGTCACTGAGACTCCTTGGGACTACCAGAACGCCGGACCACCTGCAATATTACTAATATGATGTGCTCCTACCCATCCACCCTTTTGAATGTGTTTTTAACCCCTTTTGGGAAATATAAAGTTTTACTTCTGCACTTAGAGGCGCCTTTTTTTCTTTTCTTGCCAAAGCCTGAACTCCACTAATAGCCTTTGCAATGCTTTTCAGGCTTGTCACGTACCTGATGGATGAGCCTGAAGTGCAGGGAAAGGCTTTCTCGTACAACTCAGGCTCAAGGGCCACCGATGTTGCAACAGCCACCGATGTGGCCACAAGAGCCTGACGGTGTATGGGTGCCTGGATCGTCTTCCGTGCAGAGTACGTGTCACCAGGATAGACCAGCAGGTTTAAATGGCATGTGTTGTCAGTTCAGCTGATGTAGCAGGAAACAGGAATAGGAAGCAGACTGGTAAGTGCAGAGCCGAGGAGACACTGAGGGCCAGATTCTCAGAAGAGATACGACGGTGTATCTCAGGAAACACCGTCGTATCTCTGTTTTTGGCCCCGGGTATCTATGCGTATGATTCCTAGAATCATTTTCGCATAGATACGGCGTAGATCTGACAGGTGTAAGTCACTTACACCGTCGGATCTTAGATGTAATTCGACGCTGGCCGCTAGGTGGCGTTTAGGTTCAGTTCTCATTTGACTATGCAAATGAGCCTGATACGCCGATTCCCGAACTAATTTGAGCCACGTCGTCGCTCGTTTACGTCGTTTCCGTAAGCGTAAGGTTACCCCTGCTATATGAGGGGTAACCTTACGCCAGTCCGCCGTATGCCATGTTAAGTATGGCGTCGGGTCAGCGTCGTCTTTTTCCGTCGGTTACGTCGTTTTACTAAGTCGTCCGCGAATACGACTTTACGTCAATGACGCTCATCTCGTCGTCATTACCGTTTTCCGTCGAGCATGCGCACTGGGCTATTTTTCCGCCCGGCGCATGCGCAGTTCGATCGGCGCGGGGGCGCGCTTAATTTTAATACAAGCCGCCCCCTTTGAATTACGCGGCCATACGCCGGGCCATTTACACTACGCCACCGCAAATTACGGAGCAAGTGCTTGGAGAATACGGCACTTGCTCCAGTAAGTTGCGGCGGGGTGGTGTAAATGGCTTACACTACGCCGCCGCCGATTCTATGAGAATCTGGCCCTGAATGCGTAGGCAGACAAGCCAGGTTTGGTAATAGACGATCAGATGCAGGTATAAACGACAGGCAGAGAATGGTCAGGATACAGGCAAAGTTTGGCAACAGGATATCAGGCAGGTAAGAGGTATGCGGAGTCAACAAGGCAAGCCGTGTCAGGATAATAGATAGCAACGTAGTCAGAACAAGCTACAGATCAGACAGATAATACTCAGTGCTGCTGCAGCATTAAAAAATGGTGACTTTGGCACCAGAGTCACTGGCACGCACGGCCGTGCACGCACACGTGCTCTCGCGCACATGCGCACATCCATGCACCAGACAACTCCATGACAAGGCTTCAATGCAAAAAATAAATGCACATTTTTTTTTTTTTTTATCAATGTTGGTGAAAAAGATAGAATTCAACTTTGATGCAGAACCAGTCTGGCCCCTAACATTTTCAGAAGATTAGCAGTGATGGCGTTCTCTTATAACAGGTTCCTTTTGAATGTGTATGACAGAAGCTAAAGAAAATATATGTGTATGCCTTTGAAAACATTTTCAGTGTTTATGGACATTTTGAAACTTTTGACATTTGACACTACAATTTCCAAGAAGGAGGTGAAATGTAATAACAGTAATTTTCTGCGTATAAAGAACTTGAACTTTTCCTTTCAAGATTTTGTAAATGGGGAAAAAAAGGTAAAATACTATTGGTACAGTAAGGTAATGCTAGTAAATTGCTATAATAACCAATATTTCTATCAATTCCAAAGGTGCATTACGACTCGAGGCAGCCCTGCTAAATGGATCCCCTGTCATAGCACCGCTCTTGCCCATCTTCAAAGCCTAAAAAAGTCATATAGGACACCTAGAATAGGGTTATCTAAATTAGTGAAGAGGCCATCGGTATGTCTTGGCTACTCATGCTTGTTAAAGAGAATCTATTTCTTTGGCCATTCAGGGACCTCCCCACACACACCCTCTGATTCTTTTACCTTGTTCCATGTTGCTTCCCATTGGAGCCCTCAGTCGACATTGAGGGCATTAGACCTTCTCCCAGGATAGAATGGACAGGCTTGAGCCGCTGATGGATAGGCCTGAATACTGGCGATGTGAGAGAGGTTAGGAGGTTTTTGACCTTGTGTAAGCTTCGGCATTTTCCAACATGGGGCTAGGGTTTGAACTACCAGCTATAGCATACCTCCCAACTTTCTGAGATGGGATTGAGGGACACCTATCAGCAAAAGTATGTAGGCATAGGACACACCCCTTACCACGCCCCCTAAAGGAGAATTGTACAAAAAAATAAGATTGGTTAAACTCACAATTGCCTTTTTACCACTACTATTCCTTTATATTGGCTTTTGGAATTTACAAATGCAGCAATTTAGAAATTGGATGAAAAGTTTAGCTCTGGGAAACACTTTGATAGATAAAAAGTGTGTTTTATATACAACTATATAGATCAGACCAAAATGAGGGACAAATGAGGAAGAAAGAGGGACAGAGGGACATTGTTCCAAATCAGGGACAGTCCCTCGAAATCAGGGACAGTTGGGTGCTATGGCTATAGGGATGTAACTGGCCAGTACGTTTTATTGATTTATAATAAATAATGATTTTAAAATTATTGTGTGTCTATTTGCACCTTTAACCACTTCCATACCGGGCCTATTTTGGCACTTCTTTACTACATGCAAAAATCATAATTTTTTTGCTAGAAAATAACTCAGAACCTCCAAACATTATATATGTTTTTTTAGCAGACACCCTAGGGAATAAAATGGCGGTCATTGCAACTTTTTATCTGGCACGGTATTTGCGCAATCATTTTTCAAACGCCTTTTTTGGGGGGAAAAAACGGTTTTATGAATTAAAAAATAACAAAACAGTAAAGTTAGCCCAATTTTTTTTGTATAATGTGAAACCATGGAATGGCGCCAAACTTCAGTACTTAAAAAACAGGTTACCACTTTAGAGTTACAGAGAAAGTCTAGTGCTATAATTGTTGCTGGCGCTCTAACGCACGCGCCAATACCTCACATGTGTGGTTTGAACAGCGTTTACATATGTGGGCGGCACTTACGTGTGTGTTCGCTTCTGAGCGCGAGCTACTGGGGATAGGGGCATTTAAAAAAAAATATTATTTTATTTTTTATTTTACTTAATTTATTTTATTTTTACACTTTTTTTTTTGATAACTTTTATTCCTATTAAAAGAAATGTAAACATCCCTTGTAATAGGAATTGTTTGTGACAGGTACTCTTTATGGAGAGATGCGGGGTCAATAAGACCTCACATCTCTCCTCCAGGCTGGAAAGCATAAGATTGTGAAAAATAACTCACGGATCTCATGCTTTCAGCCGCGATTGCGGCTTTCTTTACATTCCGGTACCCGGGCGTGACGTCATAACATCGCGCCCGGGCCTCCGACGATCATAGAGATGACTCTACCATCTGGTCACCAGTCATCCCTATGCCTCCCATCCGGCGCCGGCAGATCGTTTCTCCGGGTCTTAGATGGCACGGGAGAGCCCGGAGAAGCACCGGATGGTGGGGGGAGGGGGGGTGTCCCCTCCCATCGCCAATAAGAACGATCAATCGGCGGAACTGCCGCTATGATCGTTCTTATGGTGCACAGGTTCGCTGGCTAAAGAGATGGATATCTGAATGATGCCTGTAGCTGCACCCATCATTCAGATATCCCTACTGAAAGTCCAGGACGTCATATGATGTCCTTGGGCGGGAAGTGGTTAAAGTCCCCATTTTGTCCTATTTTGCTATACGAAAGTTATCTTTATTTAAGCCATATTTCTTTTTAAACAGCGAAATATGTGGATTCCTGATGAATTGTAAGACTGTGCGGTCTTATAATTCCGTTTCTTTAGAAAGAAGCCACAGCCTGATTAGAAAAGTCTGTCCTCTGCCAGCATGCTGCAGAGAAGGGCCCTTGCTCTTTGTGTGAGAGAAATTGTCTACCTGCAGAAGTCCAACATGCACCCTGCCAACAATTTTCTTCTACAATTTCCCTTTAGATTTACCAAAACCCATATTTTATTATTATTATTATTATTATACAGGATTTATATAGCACCAACAGCAGCACTTTACAGCATCGGGAAATACAGTACAATTACAATGCATATCAATACAGGAGGAATCAGAATCTAGAAGAGGTCAAATCTAAACAACACTTTGGGCCAGATTCACAAAGAGATACGACAGTGTATCTACAGATACACCATCGTATTTCTGACTTACACTGGTCCTATCTATGCGCCTGATTCATAGAATCAGTTACGCATAGATAGGGCTAGATCCGACAGTGTTACACTGTGTTACACTGTCGGATCTTCTTTTCGATTTAAAAATGGCGCCGGGGGCGTTCCCGCTGATTTACCTTGAATAATATGTAAATCAGCGAGATATGCAAATTCACGAACGTACGCGGACCCGACGCAGTCTTCTTACGATGTTTCCGCAGCGGCTTTCCTGTCATATACTTACCCCTGCTTCTATGAGGCGCAGCCAATGTTAAGTATAGCCGGCGTTCCCGCGTCGAATTTGAATTTTCTAACGTCGTTTGCGTACGCCGATTCACAAACACGCGCGTCGCAAGTCATGCTCACGTCGAAACTACTGACGTCCTAGTGACGTCAGTGGGAGCAATGCACGCCGGGAAATTCCCCAGACGGCGCATGCGCATTTAAATCGTCGCGGGAACGCGCCTGATTTAAATAGTACACTCCCCCTAGCCGCGGAATTTGAATTCCGCCGGGGGATTTAGGAATTCCGCCGGGGGATTTAGTTTGGAGGTAAGTGGTTTGTGAATTAGCCACTTGCCTCTCAAACTTGCGGGAGCGGATCTTAAATCACGTAGATCGAGCGGATCTATAGATCCGCTGATCTACGTGAATCTGGCCCTTTAACTTTTGTCTAATTAGGCAAGTCCTTACACTGCATAATGTCCTTACATTCTATAATGTATGGCCAGTTAATAAATTAAGTCCTACTTATAGCCCAGCAATCAGCAAAGCATATGCTTCTTGCTGATTGCTGAGCTTTAGATCTTACAGGGGGTGTGCCAGACCTCTGCAGAGAGACTACCACTTCCACACATAGAGTAATGCCGCGTACAGACGATCGGAAATTCCAACAACAAAACCGTGGATTTTTTTTCCCGACGGATGTTGACTCAAACTTGTCTTGCATACACATAGTCACACAAATGTTGTCAGAAATTCCGAACGCCAAGAACGTGGTGACGTACAACTCGTATTATGGCACTAGAAAAGGGGAGTTCAATGCTAGTCGTGTTAGTAGAAGTTTGGTCAGAGATGATTCGCGCTGTTCAGCCTCGTGCTTTTCGGTCCGTTACAGCATGACGAATGTGATATCTCCATTACAAACGCTAGTTTTACCAGACCGAGCGCTTCCTTCTCATACTTGATTCAGAGCATGCGTGGAATTTTGTGCGTCGGAATTGTCCACACACGATCGGAATTTACGAGAACGGAATTTGTTGTCGGAAAATTTGAGAACCAGCTCTCAAATGTTTGTTGTCGGAATGTCCGACAGCAAAAGTCCGATGGGGCCTACACACGACCAAAAGCTCCCATCGAATATTTGTTGTCGGAAATTCCGAGCGTGTGTACGCAGCATAAGTCTCCTGGAAGTCCAAGGTGAGGTTCTCTGCAGAAGTGGCTGGAGACTATAAACATGTGCACACACCCACTTATGCCTAGCATAAAATTCTATGGCCCGGGGTTCAGATACAATTGTGTATCTATCGGCGGGCGTAACGTATTTCAGATACGTTATGCCGCCGTAACTTAGGGCGCAAGTTCCGTATTCATAAAAGAACTTGCGCCCTAAGTTACGGTGGCGTAGCGTATGTGGTCCGGCGTAAGCCCGCCTAATTCAAATGTGGATGATGTGGGCGTGTTTTATTTAAATTACATGTGACCCCACGTATTTGACGTTTTTTACGAACGGCGCATGCGCCGTCCGTGAACGTTTCCAAGTGTGCATGCTCCAAATTACGCCGCAAACTGTCAATGTTTTCGACGTGAACGTAACTTACGTACAGCCCTATTTGCGAACGACTTACGTAAACAACATAAAATACGACGCTGTTCGTGTGTTTCCGGCGTCCATACTTAACATGACTGTGGGCCAGATTCACAAAAGTGATACGACGATAGGATGCAGTACCGCGGCCGCCGCTGGGGGGAGTTCGCGTCGTAAACCAGCGTCGGGTATGCAAATTAGGAGTTACGGCGATTCACAACGGATTTTCGCGTTCGCTACGTCGTCGCTAGTCTAGTTTCCCGTCGCAAAGTTAGTCGTTATTTGACCTGCCTTAACTTTACACAGCAATTGTATTGCTGTATAAAGTATGGCCGTCGTTCCCGCGTAGAAATTTAAAAATGAACGTCGTTTGCGTAAGCCGTCCGGGAATACGGAATTACGCTACGCGCGTCGCCGTTCGAAAAAATGACGGTCACTGCGCGCAAAGCACGACGGGAATTGCGAAACGGAGCATGAGCAGTAGGTCCGGCGTGGGAGCGCGCCTAATTTAAATGGCACACGCCCATTTGAATTGGCCCGCCTTGCGCCGGACGTATTTACGATACACCGCCGCAAGTTTCCAGGTAAGTGCTTTGTGGATCGGGCAATAAAACTGGAAACTTGCGGCGGTGTAACGTAAACGGGTTACGTTACACGGCCGCAAATGTATGTGAATCTGGCCCTTAGCCCTGCTTTATGAGGGGTAACTGTACGCCGGAAAAAGCCTTACGCAAACAACGTAAAAAAATGCGCCGGGCGGACGTACGTTTCTGAATCGGCGTTTCTACCTAATTTGCATATTCCTCTCGTAAATCTACGGAAGCGCCACCTAGCGGCCAGCGTTAATATGCAGCCTAAGATACGACGGTGTAAGAGACTTACGCCGGTCGGATCTTAGGGAAATCTATGCGTAACTGATTCTACGAATCAGGCGCATAGATACGACCCCGCCACTCTGAGTTACGACGGCGTATCTGGAGATACGCCATCGGAACTCGTCTCTGAATCCGGGCCTATGACATGTTCCTATTAGGGCTTTACAATGCATTGGGTAGAATTGAAGCTAGCAGATGAGATCTAATTTAAGTGATCAAATATTCAAAGCAATACCACAGGGCTGAACACAAAAACTTCAGAAAAGTAATGTTCCTGAACTGTTAGAATAAAACACTCCAAGGTTGCATGTTCCTTCCCATACGTATAGTTTATGAAACAATGGTTTCATTGTGGCAGGTAACATAAACCCCCAGGGGAATTTTCCATTGGTGGTGAACATTCCGCTTACAATTCTCAAATGTAAAAATCCCCAAATCTTCCTGCAGGAGGAGTTTTTATATCAGATTGTCACCTGAAACATTAGCTCTTTGAGTACATTGGAAATTACATACCGTATTTGCCAGCGTATAAGACGACCCCCTAATTCTCCAGCTAAAATGTTTGTTTTGGGATATACTCACCGTATAATACGACCCCCTTCCTACTAATCTGTCTGGAAGCCTCACTGTGCCATTACATGCCTCACTGTGCCATTACATGCCTCACTGTGCCATCATATGCCTCACTGTGCCATTACATACCTCACTGTGCCATTACATGCCTCACAGTGCCATTACATGCCTCACTGTGCCATTACATACCTCACTGTGCCATTACATGCCTCACTGTGCCATTACATGCCTCATTGTGCAATTACATACCTCCCTGTGCCATTGCATGCCTCACTGTGCCATTACATGCCTCACTGTGCCATTACATGCATCACTGTGCCATTACATACCTCACTGTGCCATTACATGCCTCACTGTGCCATTACAAGCCTCACTGTGTCATTACATACCTCACTGTGTCATTACATGCCTCACTGTGTCATTACATGCCTCACTGTGCCATTACAAGCCTCACTGTGTCATTACATACCTCACTGTGTCATTACATGCCTCACTGTGTCATTACAAGCCTCACTGTGTCATTACATACCTCACTGTGTCATTACATGCCTCACTGTGCCATTACATACCTCACTGTCATTACATGCCTCACTGTGCCATTACATACCTCACTGTGCCATTACATGCCTCACTGTGCCATTTAATACCTCACTGTGCCATTACATACCTCACTGTGCCAATACATACCTCACTGTGCCATTACATGCCTCACTGTGCCATTACATACCTCACTGTGCCATTACATGCCTCACTGTGCTATTAAAAACCTCACTGTGCCATTACATGCCTCACTGTGCCATCATATGCCTCACTGTGCCATTACATGCCTCACTGTGTCATTACATACCTCACTGTGTCATTACATGCCTCACTGTGCCATTACAAGCCTCACTGTGTCATTACATACCTCACTGTGTCATTACATGCCTCACTGTGCCATTACATACCTCACTGTCATTACATGCCTCACTGTGCCATTACATACCTCACTGTGCCATTACATGCCTCACTGTGCCATTTAATACCTCACTGTGCCATTACATACCTCACTGTGCCAATACATACCTCACTGTGCCATTACATGCCTCACTGTGCCATTACATGCCTCCCTGTGCCATTACATGCCTTACTGTGCCATTACATGCCTCACTGTGCCATTAAATACCTCACTGTGCCATTACATGCCTCACTGTGCCATTACATGCCTCACTGTGTCAATACATACCTCACTGTGTCATTACATACCTCCACATGCCATTACATGCCTCACTGTGCCATTACATGCCTCACTGTGCCATTACATGCCTCACTGTGTCAATACATACCTCGCTGTGTCATTACATACCTCCACGTGCCATTACATGCCTCACTGTGCCATTACATGCCTCACTGTGCCATTACATGCCTCACTGTGCCATTAAATACCTCACTGTGCCATTACATGCCTCACTGTGCCATTACATGCCTCACTGTGTCAATACATACCTCGCTGTGTCATTACATGCCTCACTGTGTCATTACATACCTCCACGTGCCATTACATGCCTCACTGTGCCATTACATGCCTCACTGTGCCATTACATGCCTCACTGTGTCATTACATACCTCCAAGTGCCATTACATGCCTCACTGTGCCATTACATGCCTCACTGTGCCATTACATGTCTCACTGTGCCATTACATACCTCACTGTGCCATTACATACCTCACTGAGCCATTACATGCCTCATTGTGCCATTACATGCCTCACTGTGCCATTACACACCTCACTGTGCCATTACACGCCTCACTGTGCCATTACATACCTCCCTGTGCCATTACATGCCTCACTGTGCCATTACATGCCTCACTGTGCCATTAAATACCTCACTGTGCCATTACATGCCTCACTGTGCCATTAAATACCTCACTGTGCCATTACATGCCTCACTGTGCCATTACATACCTCACTGAGCCATTACATGCCTCACTGAACCATTACATTCCTCACTGTGCCATTACATGCCTCACTGTGCCATTACATGCCTCACTGTGTCATTACATACCTCACTGTGTCATTACATGCCTCACTGTGTCATTACATACCTCACTGTGCCATTACATACCTCACTGTGCCATTACATACCTCACTGTGTCTTTACATGCCTCACTGAGCCATTACATACCTCACTGTGCCATTACATGCCTCACTGAGCCATTACATACTTCACTGTGCCATTACATGCCTCACTGTGCCATTACATGCCTCACTGTGCCATTACACACCTCAGTGTGCCATTACACGCCTCACTGTGCCATTACACACCTCCCTGTGCCATTACATGCCTCACTGTGCCATTAAATACCTCACTGTGCCATTACATGCCTCACTGTGCCATTACATACCTCACTGAGCCATTACATGCCTCACTGAGCCATTACATTCCTCACTGTGCCATTACATGCCTCACTGTGCCATTACATGCCTCACTGTGTCATTACATACCTCACTGTGTCATTACATGCCTCACTGTGTCATTACATACCTCACTGTGCCATTACATACCTCACTGTGTCATTACATGCCTCACTGTGCCATTACATGCCTCACTGTGCCATTACATACCGCGACGATCCCATACTTTATCCCTGTAATGTAGAGTCAGTCAGACTGCGGGCGTCCATTATTCAAAAGCCGCGCCTCCTCCTCGTGCTGTTCTGTGATAGGCAGAACACGTAGTTTCCCAGCAGCGCATGTGTTCCCAGCAGCGCCTATTACAGATGTCCTCTCGTCTGAGGCCGAGGATGAGAAGAACTCTGTGATAGGCGGAACACCGAACAGAGGCTCTGCTGGGAAACTGAGTGTTCCGCCTATCACGGAACAGCACAAGGAGGAGGCGCGGCTTTTGAACAATGGATCCCCGAATACCGGCGTATAAGACGGCCCCCGAGTTTTGAGGCAAGTTTTTAAGTATAAAAGTACAAGTACGCCGGAAAATACGGTAAGTCAACTCTGGTGACATAAAAATGTTTGGAGGCATTGGAATGATCTGGGAGCATTACACGAATGTTCAGAACTACAATCAGGAAATTGCCTAGTTGCACAACCATCATATTAAACATTACATAAAGCACAGTTGATTATATGCAGCACCGCCCTTGTGTTGTAATTTATATAGTCCCTCATGGGATAGAATTTATGAGTAAAGTGATTGCTACACTTGTTTTCACAAGAAAATTACTAAATTTACGGTGCCGTTGGGCATATTTTATGGAAGTCTTATATTTTAAACGAACAAGTATTATTTGATTTTAATTTCATCCGTTAAAGTGACCTTGTCACGTCTTTAACCACATGCCGACCAGCCGCCGTCGGCCACTAGGGGCTCGCCCCCGACTCCCGTGCGCGTGCCTGGCAGGCGCGATCGCCGCCGGGCACACGCGATCACTCGTTACAGAGCGGGGACCGGGAGCTGTGTGTTTACACACACAGCTCCCGGTCCTGTCAGGGGGAGAAATGCTGATCTTCTGTTCATACAATGTATGAACAGAAGTCAGTCATTTCCCCTAGTGAGGCCACCCCCCCTACAGTTAGAACACACCCAGGGAACATACTTAACCCCTTCCCCGCCAGCTAGTGTTAACCCCTTCACTTTTTTATAGTAATCCAATGCATTTTTATAGCACTGATCGCTATAAAAATGCCAATGGTCCCAAACATGTGTCAAAAGTGTCTGAAGTGTCCGCCATAATGTCGCAGTACCGAAAAAATTCTCTGATCGCCGCCATTACTAGTAAAAAAAAAATATTAATAAAAATGCAATAAAAATACCCCCTATTTTGTAAACGCTATAACTTTTGCGCAAACCAATCAATAAACGCTTATTGCGATTTTTTTTTACGAAAAATATGTAGAAGAAAACGTATCGGCCTAAACTGAAAAAAACATTTTTTTTTAGATATTTTTTTGGGGATATGTATTATAGCAAAAAGTAAAAAATATAATTTTTTTCAAAATTGTCGCTCTATTTTTGTTTATAGCACAAAAACTAAAAACCGCAGAGGTGATCAAATACCACCAAAAGAAAGCTCTATTTGTGGGGAAAAAAGGACGCCAATTTTGTTTGGGAGGCACGTCGCACGACCGCACAATTGTTAGTTAAAGCAACGCAGTGCCGAATCGCAAAAAGTGCTCTGGTCTTTGACCAGCAATATGGTTCGGGGGTTAAGTGGTTAAAGTGGTTGTAAACCTCTGACATGAAAAATTAAGTAGTAGCTTTAACCACTTGCTTACTGGGCACATAAACCCCCTTCCTGCCCAGGTAAATTTTCAGCTTTCGGCACTGCGCCGCTTTAACGGACAATTGCGCAATTGTGCGATGTGGCTCCCAAACAAAATTGACGTCCTTTTTTCCCCCAATATTTTTTACTTTTTGCTACAATAAATCCCCCAATTTTTTTTAAAAAAAAATTTTTTTCTCAGTTTAGGCCGATAGGCATTCTACATATTTTTGGTAAAAAAAAAAAAATCGCAATACGCGTATAGTGATTGGTTTGCGCAAAAGTTATAGCGCCTACAAAATAGGGGACAGAATTATGACATATTTTTTTTATTTTTATTTTTTACTAGTAATGGTGGCGATCTGTGATTTTTATTTGGACTGCGACATTATGGCGGACACATCAGACACTTTTGACACATTTTTGGGACCATTCACATTTATACAGCAATCGGTGCTATAAATATGCACTGATTACTGTATTAATGTGACTGGCAGGGAAGGGGTTAACACTAGGGGCGAGGAAGGGGTTAAATGTGTTCCCTAGGAGTGATTCTTACTGTGGGGGAAGGGGGGGTGACTGGGGGAGGTGACAGATCTGTGTCCCTATGTACAAGGGACACAGCGTTGGTCTCCTCTCCCTGACAGGACGTGGATCTGTGTGTTTTCACACACAGATCCACGTCCTTTGCACACGCGTGCCCCCCAGTGGCCGGAGGAGCCGAGGACGTCAATAATATAGCCATTGTATAGCCACCTTGTGCCCGTCATAGTACAATGGCCCAGATACCAAGTGGTTAAATAAGTAGGAAAGAGAAATTAGCATAATGTAAACGTTGATAGCTCACATATTGGCATCCTGGACCTCAAGCCTCGTACGCACGATCGGACTTCCATCTGACGTTTCCATTGATTTTTGTCCGAAGGGGCGTTGGCCGTGAACTTGTTCTGCATACAGACGGCAGAACTATTTCAGCCAACATTCACTAAACCACGTGTTTTTTCAGCTCTTTACCGCCACCCTTTGGGCAACATCTGCTATTGTTGTCTGATGGTTAGCATTGGTTCGGAGCATGCGTGTTTGTACTTTGGATTTTAGTCCGATGGATTTGTGTACACACGATCGGATGATCCGACGGAACACATGTTTTGTCGCAAAATTTGAGAGCACGACTACCCAACATTTGTTGTCGGAAATTCCGACAACAAATTCCGCAAAAAGGGCCTGGCGGCCGTGATGTCCGCCAGGCACTCGGGATCGGCGGCTACAGGGACAAGACGTGGAGCTCTGTGTGTAAACACAGAGATCCATGTCCTGTCAGGGGAGAGAGGAGACCGATGCTGTGTCCCTTGTACATAGGGACATAGATCGGTCACCTCCCCCAGTCACCCCCCTCCCCCCACACAGTTAGAACACTATATAGGGTACACATTTAACCCCTTCCTCACCCCCTAGTGTTAACCCCTTCAATGCCAGTCACATTTATACAGTAATTAGTGCATGTTTATAGCACTGATCGCTGTATAAATGTGAATGGCGCCAAAAATGTGTCAAAAGTGTCCGATGTGTCCGCCATAATGTCGCAGTCACGAAAAAAAATGCTGATCGCCGCCATTAGTAGTAAAAAAAAATAATAAAAAATAATAATTCTGTCCCCTATTTTGTAAGTGCAATAACTTTTGCGCAAACCAGACGCTTCTTGCGATTTTTTTCCCCCCAAAAATGTGTAGAAGAATACGTATCGCCTAGACTGAGAAAAAAAATGTTTTTTTTAAAAAAATTGGGCTATTTATTATAGCAACAAGTAAAAAATATTGTTTTTTTTCAAAATTGTCGCTCTATTTTTGTTTATAGCGCAAAAAATAAAAACCGCAGAGGCGATCAAATACCACCAAAAGAAAGCTCTATTTGTGGGAAAAAAAAGGACACCAATTTTGTTTGGGAGCCACGTCGCACGACCGCGCAATTGTCAGTTAAAGTGACGCAGTGCCACAAGCTGAAATTTCACCTGGTCAGGAAGGGGTGTATGTGCCCAGTAAGGAAGTGGTTAAGATCCTTTTCACATTCCTTTCCTTTTGTATAACAGCTAACTTAAGCCTCATTCACACGATCGGATTTTCCAATGGGAATTTTGTGATGACAGGTTGTTGTCGCATAATCCGACCGTTTGTACGCTCCATCGGACTGTTGTTGTTGGAATTTCCAACAACAAATGTGGGATAGCATGGGCCTACAAACTAAAAACCATCTAGCAATGCATGTTACAAGTACAGTGGAACCTTGAATTACGAGCATAATCTGTTCCAGGAGAATTCTCGTAATCCAAAGCACTTAGGGCCAGATTCACGTAGAATCGCGTTGGCGTAACGTATCCTAGATACGTTACACCGCCGCAATTTTTTCACTTGCAATGAAAACTACGCCGGCGGCCTCCGGCGCAAGGCAGGCCAAATTAAATGGGCGTGTGCCATTTAAATTAGGTGCGCTCCCGCGCCGGACCTACTGCGCATGCTCCGTTTCTTAACTCCCGCCGTGCTTTGCGCGCCGTGACGTCATTTTTTTGAATGGCGACGAGCGTAGCGTACTTCCGTATTCCCGGACGGCTTACGCAAACGACGTTAAATTTTGAATTTCGACGCGGGAACGACGGCCATACTTTATACAGCACATACACTTGCTGACTAAAGTTAGGGCACCAAAAAAAACGACTAACTTTGCGACGGGAAACTAGACTAGCGGCGACGTAGCGAACGCGAAAAACCGCTGTGGATCCGCCGTAACTCCTAATTTGCATACCCGACGCTGGTTTACGACGCAAACTCCCCCCAGCGGCGGCCGAGGTACTGCATCCTAAGATCCGACAGTGTAAAACAATTACACCTGTCGGATCTTAGGGATATCTATGCGTAACTGGTTCTATGAATCAGCCGCATAGATAGAAACAGAGATACGACGGCGTATCAGGAGAAACGCCGTCGTATCTCATTTGTGAATCTGGCCCTTATATCAAAGCGAGTTTCCTCATAGAAGTCAATGGAAAAAATAATTTGTTACGCATTGACTTCAATGGCATGCAATATCGCATGTGGCCAGAGGTGGGGGGGCGCCGGAAAGCCTCAGAAAAACTAGGAACGAGCCGAGGACAGGTTGGCTGACCTCAGAAACCCTCGAAAAGGCTCGGAAACACCCCGGGAACAAAGTATTTCCAAACATTTCCGAACGTACGGCGCCTATCGGCTCTGCTCGGCTCCTGCCCCATCGCACCTCAGGCCAAATGCGGTACTGCACACCTCATCAGCTTGAATTCTGCTTGTTTTGCGAGACAACATTCGCAAACCAAGTCAGAATAAAAAAAAAAAAAGTTGCTCGTCTTTCAAAATGCTTGTTAAGTGCATTACTCGTAAACCGAGGTTCCACTGTAATTTGGCTTTGTGTATGTTCTGTGAGAATATAAGAGGGTCACTCCAAAGAAAGTACATAAGAGGACCTAGAGAGACTAGGGATGAACTTTTTGAAGTCACAGGGGTAGATCCACAAAAGGATTACGCCGGTGTATCTACTGATACGCCGGCGTAATTTTAAATTTCCCGCGTCGTATCTTTGTTTTGAATCCTCAAAACAAGATACAACAGCATCTCGCCTAGATCTGAGAGGCGTACGCCTTCGGATCTTAGATGTAATTTTTAGGTGGCGTTCCCGTCGTAATCCGCGTCGAGTATGCAAATTAGCTATTTCCGACGATCCACGAACGTACGAGCGGCCGTCGCATTTTTCCCCGTCGTTTGCGTTCGGCTTTTTCCAGCGTATAGTTAAAGCTGCTATACTGAGGCGTACTCAATGTTAAGTACGGCCGTCCTTCCCGCGTACAATTTTGAATTTTTTACGTCGTTTGCGTAAGTCGTTCGCGAATAGGAATTTGCGTAGAATGACGTCACCGTCATAAGCATTGGCGGGTTCCGGTTTAATTTCGAGCATGCGCACTGAGATACCCCCAGGGACGGCGCATGCGCAGTTAAAAAAAAACTTTGTTTACGTCGGGTCAGGACGTATTTCCATAGAACACGCCCCCATCACTCCCATTTGAAATTGCGCGCCCTTACGCCGCAATAGATACACTACACCGCCGTAACTTACCGCGCGGATTCTTTGAGGATTCACAAGGAGAAAAAGTAAGTTACAGCGGCGTAGTGTATCTTAGATAAGCTACGCCTGCCTAAAGATAGGCAGATCTTTGTGGATCTACCCCACATAGTCTTAGCAGATAAGTCCAGCCTTTCTCAAACGTTTTAATCTAGAAGAACCCAAAATTATTATCAGATCTCAAGGAACCCCTGATAAGAAAAAGTTGACTTGGGATCATTGGGAAAATGTCCCTTACATTGGTTCTCAGTGGAAAGAAAGTCGCCCTTACAGCGGAGGTCAGTGGGAAGAATGCCACACCTACAAACAGCTAAAAAGACCAGTGGTGGTATGCTCCTGGCTCTGCCAAGTGGTATTAGATCTGGAAACCATCCAGGCACCATCAGATGTGAGGTTAATTAGCCACACCTCAAGGAACCCCTAGTTACTTCTGGAGGAACCCTAGTTGGGAGTGTTAGACTACAGTACATGGATATTTTGAAACCTGTAAAAGGATGCTCAAGCCATAGGCGTGGACTCATTTCTGAGTTACATAGCCAACTACTTTCACACATCGCTTCCTCTCCCTTAACCTATACCAAGGGTCCTCAAACTTTTTAACCACTTCCCGACGGCCGTACGACTTTATACGGCCGCAGGGTGGTTCTAATTCTCTAAGGCCACGTACACACCACCGGATCTCCGCTGGAAACGATCCGCCGGATCGTTTCCAGCGGAGATTCCTCCTCCAGATTTGGATCCGATGGCGTGTACACACCATCGGATCCAAATCCGTGCGGAATTCATCCGCGGTGACGTGTCGCGCCATCGCCGCAACGTTGACGCGGCGACGTGCGCGACGCTGGAAGGTAAGTACTTCCACGCATGCGTCTAATCATTACGACGCATGCGAGGGAGGGGAGCGGACGGATTGATCCAGTGAGTCTGTACAGACCACCGGATCAATCCGCTGGAGCCGATTCAAGCGGATAGATTTCTTAGCATGCTAAGAAATTTATATCCGCTTGAAATCGATCGGGCCGAGGAATCTCCGTGGATAAATATCCGCTATGCCGTACAGACGACCGGATTTGTCCGCTGGAACTGATCCGCGGATCAATCCCAGCGGATAGATCCGGTCGTGTGTACAAGGCCTTACTCACAGTGTTTTTACGGCCTCCGCTCCTCCTGGCCACTGGGGGGCGCGCGTGCCCGCTGCATCACTGAGATGCCGATGCGCGTGCCTGGCGGCCGCGATGTTTGCCAGGCTCCCGCGATCGGCGGTTACAGAGACAAGGACGTGGATCTGTGTATGTAAACACACAGATCCACGTCCTGTCAGGGAGAGAGGAGACCGGTCTGTGTCTCAATTGTCAGTTAAAGCGACACAGTGCCGAATCGCAAAAAGTCCTCTGGTCAGGAAGGGGGTATATGTGCCCAGTAAGCAAGTGATTAAACAGGTGGCCAGTTCACGGTCCCTCAGACTGTTGGGGGGCCGGACTATAGTTTAAAAAAATATGAACACATTCCTATGCACACATCTTATTTGTAGTGCAAAAAAACAGGGAAAAACTATTTAATATTTAAAATAAAAAACAATTTTAATCAACATAAACTTATTAGTATTTCATAGACTCCCCTCATCACAGATCCCCCTCCCCCATCACAGAACCCCCTCCACATCACAGAAGCGTTTCGCAATATGAGCACTGTATTTTAAAAAATCGTGACTCGGTTTGCGAGTGTTGTCTGGCAAAATGAGCACGATCCAGGCCAAAAGCGATGTGCAGTACCGCTTTTGGCCTGAGGTAGGGGGGGGGCGCTGGAGCCGAGCAGAGCCGAACGGCTGCGATCGGCCCCATTCGGAAATACACGAGGACAGCACGGCTGACCTCGGCAAATCTTGGGTAGGAAGTCTTCCGAGGTTTGCTGAGGTCAGCCGAAGTGTACTCGGGCCTTTTCAGGCTGTTTCCGAGGCTTTTCGGCGCGCCCCCCTGCCTCTGGCCGCATGCAGAATTGCATCCCATCCACTGGCGTAACAACCGGGGGGGCAGCCGGTGCGTCTGCCCCGGGCGCTAAGCTGAGGGGGGGCGACGTCGACCCCCCCCCCGTTATTATACCGGGATGCTGGGCGGATTCCCGCGCTGTGTCAGCCCGGGCGCCGCTATGTTGCTAGCAGCCGCTACCGTCCGTCACTCTGAAGCCGTGCGCGCTCGTGTCCTCCCTCTCTCCTCTTCCCTCCCTCACAGACTGTAACGGTAAACTTTACCGTCCTTGGTGGACATGGCTGGGGTGGCCGCTCGGCACTCCCTGCTGTCGTTGACTCGGCGAGCGGGCGGCCTCCTCCTGGCAGCTCCGGACTGTGAGGTCACAGTCCGGAGCCGAGCGGCCACCCGAGCGCCGAGCGGCCACCCCAGCCATGTCCACCAAGGACGGTAAAGTTTACCGTTTGGGTGCTGATGTTAAAAGAAGCTGTGGGAGCTGGGCTGATGCAGCGAGACAGGGGGACGAGCAGGCAGAAGGGACATCCACAGGGATGCAAGGATGCCTTCTCTCACAGACAGGACAGAAGTAACAGCAACTTGAAAAGGAGCGGGCGATTAAATGTGAGTGTGTGTTCTCCACCGGCACCTCAAATCCTGAAAGCCTTTCAGCACTGTCACTTTGTTCCGACACTTTTGCCGAAGTTCAGTGATTGTACTAGGCTGCAATTGCCCTGCTTTATCACCAGCTAGTATAAAAGCAAATCTTGTTTTTTTTTATTTTTTTATTACAAAGCTAAATGCATTAATTACCAGTACAGTAAATGCATGCATTAGATCATAGATGACTGATCTAATGCATGCATTTACTGTACTGGTAATTAATGCATTTAGCTTTGTAATAAAAAAAAAAAAAAAAACAAGATTTGCTTTTATACTAGCTGGTGATAAAGCAGGGCAATTGCAGCCTAGTACAGTTTACAACCAGACATAAATTACTTATTTGCCATAAGATTTGTGAAGGCAAGCTCAGAGTAACTCAGTGCCTTCTTTATTGGCTCCTGCATAGCATGAGTGGGGGGGGGGGGGGGGATGCAAAAACCATTCTATGCATTGCAGAGAAATCCAAGCCATGGCTCCACTGCCTGCACATTTTTTTCTTGATTACTGTAGCTGTGAAGTGTCCCCTCGGCCCGGGCTGTCGGGGGAAGCCCCTCGGTCCATCCTATATGACAGCTCTCGGTGACTCCCCCTCCTACTCAGCTTGTAGGCAGCAAGAATAAAGATGGCGGCCCGGCAGCTGATGGCTGGAACCAAACTTGGGGGGAGACAGAGGAGCCCGGCCTGCTGCCCCTCCCTCGGCACTGCCAGGCCGCTGGTGTAGACGGGCACTGTAGTCATGGCAACCACGCCGGCTGGCCCCGCATTTCCCTGTGTCAGTGCTAATCATATGTATTTGTGCCGGCCGGGTCCTCACTGCTTCCATCATAAGCGGGTCGGAGGATTCCTGGCAGATCCCTGTAGCCGGGGGTGCAGCGGGCAGTGGGATTCCCGTACACGGGGGATTCCTGGAAGTGTTATTATTGGTAATCCTCTTGGAGGGCCAGAGTGGATGTTTATATAAGGGGGGGGGGGCGGAAAAAAAAATTCTGCCCCGGGCGCCCATAACTCTGGTTACGCCACTGATCCCATCGATTGATATGCGAGTACTTTTGATTACGAGCATTCTCCTGGAACGGATTATGCTCGTAATCCGAGGTTCCACTCTATTGTACAAATATGAACGGTACTATTATTATGACTTTTGTTATGTCTTATGAAAACACAATAAAATATTCAAACAGAAATGCTTTAGTAGACAAAAAAAAAGGATGCTCAAGTGATAAGAAGTAAAGGTGCACCCCAAAACCACAGAGAACGTGTTCAACTTCAGGTGTTCAGCCATGGGGAAACAACTGTCACTGTGAAGTATACACGTATAGTAGTTACATATTGTTGGTAAACTTGTACTTTTTTAAGAGATTCTGTTAAAGTAAACCTTAAAGGAGTTGTAAAGGAAAAAAAAATTTTGCCTAAAATTAATGGGGCAGATTCACGTAGAGCCGCATAAAATTGTGCGGACGTAACGTATCTGATTTACGTTACGCCTCCGCAACTTACACGGGCAAGTGCTGTATTCTCAAAGCACTTGCTCCGTAAGTTGCGGCGGCGTAGCGTAAATCGGCCGGCGTAAGCCCGCCTAATTCAAATTTGGATCAGGGGGGCGTGTTTTATGCCAAACTACTGTGACCCAACGTGATTGACGTTTTTTCGGAACGGCGCATGCGCCGTCCGTGGAATTTCCCAGTGTGTATTGCTCCAAAGTACGCCGCAAGGACGTCATTGGTTTCGACGTGAACGTAAATGACGTCCAGCCCCATTCACGGACGACTTACGTAAACGACGTAACTTTTTTAAATTTCGATGCGGGAACGACGGCCATACTTAACATTGGCTGTGCCTCATATAGCAGGGGCAACTTTACGCCGGGAAAAGCCTAACGTAAATGTCGTAACTTTACTGCGTCGGCCACGCGTACGTTCGGGAATTCGGGTATCTAGCTAATTTGCATACTCGACACGGAATTCGACGGAAGCACCACCTAGCGGTCAAAAAAATGCAGTTTAGATCCGACGGCGTAAGAGACTTACGCCTGTCGGATCTAATAGATATCTATGCGTAACTAATTCTAAGAATCAGTCGCATAGATACGACGGGTCAGATTAGGACTTACGACGGCGTACATGGCGCTGCGCCGTCGTAAGTCCTTTGAGAATCTGGGCCAATGTCTGCAAGGTAGACAGGCAGAATAGTGTAATGATTCTGTTAAAAAACAAGTAAATGCCTATAAAATTCCTTCATCTATATCACCTCCGGCGTTCTAGTTTGTTCTCTCATTCACTTCCTGGTTTGCATCGCTCGTTCATGTAAGAACTACATTTCCCAGTATGCATTGCGGCACGCCCAGTAATTCACACCTCCTTGAAGTCTCTAACACGTAGAGAGCGTCCTGCCGCACAGATGTAGTTCCCAGGAGGGGGTGAGCACGTTACTGACCATCGCAGTAAAGCCTCCCATCACGGTGGTGAGTAAAATCAGACAAGCAGGAAGTGAACAGAACAGAGAAGAAATAAAGCAACTTCTGAGCAAAAACAAACAATGAGGAAGTGAAAAGAGGAATGTCTGCAGGTAAAGGATGCTTATTATGAAAAAATAAAATTTCCTTTACAACCCCTTTAAATGGGGGAAAAAGATCTAAGGGGCAGATCCACAAAAGAATTATGCCGGCGTATCTCTTGATACGCCGCGTAATTTCAAATTTTGCGCGTCGTATCTTTGTTTTGTATCTACAAAACAAGATATGACGTCATCTCGGATCGATCCGACAGGCGTACGTCTTAGTACGCCGTCGGATCTTAGATGCAATTTTTCGGCGGCCGCTAGGTGGCTTTCCGTCGAATTCCGCGTTGCGTATGCAAATTAGCTAGTTACGGCGATCCACGAACGTACGTCCGACCGGCGCATTTTTTTTACGTTGTTTGCATTCGGCTTTTTCCGGTGTATAGTTAAAGCTACTATATGGTGGCATACTCAATGTTAAGTATGGCTGTCGTTCACGCCTCGCATTTTGAATTTTTTACGTCGTTTGCGTAAGTCGTTCGCGAATAGGAATTTGCGTAGAATGACGTCACCGTCGTGAGCATTGGCTTGTTACGGGTTAATTTCGAGCATGCGCACTGGGATTTCCCCACGGACCGCGCATGCGCAGTTAAAAAAAACGTTGTTTACGTCGGGTCACGACGTATTTACATAAAACACGCCCCCATCACAGAGATTTGAATGCCGCGCCATTACGCCGCCAAAGATACACTATGCCGCCGTAACTTACGGTGCAAATTCTTTGAGGATTCGGAAAAAAAATATAAGTTATGGCGGCGTAGTGTATCTTAGATACTCTGGGCCATATTCTGAGTAAATCTCCGCCAGCTTCGCTTAGGGCACTTACACTCCGCTGTCCCAATTTACTGGAGCAGGTGTTGTATTCCCCAACCACTTGCTCCATAAGTTGGGACAGCGGAGTGTAAGTGTCCCGGCGTAGCATGGCGGATCTCCAAGGGGGCGGCTTCTATTCAAATGAAGCGCGCCCCCGATACAAAAGAACTGGGCATGCGCCGGGCTGCAAAAAGCCCAGTGCGCATGCTCCAGTTCTCGGCGGAAAACGTCAATGACGCCGACGTGTGCGTCATTGACGTAAAGTCGTATTCAAGAACGACTTACGTAAACGACGTATCCGACGAAAAAACACGACGGGGACCCGACGCCATCCGTAACATGGCCTACGCGAGACTTGCGGAAACTTACCCCTCATATAGCAGGGGTAAGTTTCCGCTTACGCAAACGACGTTAGCGACGGTTACGCGACGCGAACTCGTTCGTGAATCGGCGTAGAAGGATCATTTGCATACGCAAATGACTCCTTCACTTAAATGCCATCTAGCGGCGGCCGGCGTCATTGCATTTAAGATCCGCCAGTGTAAGTGACTTACAGATGGCGGATCTTGGCCCAGATTCACGTAGATCAGCGGATCTATAGATCCGCTCGTTCTACGTGAATTAAGATCCGCTCCCGCAAGTTTAGGAGGCAAGTGGCTAATTCACAAACCACTTACCTCCAAACTTGCGACGGCGGATCCTAAATCCCCCAGCGGAATTCAAATTCCGCGGCTAGGGGAGTGTCATATTTAAATCAGGCGCGCTCCCGCGCCGATTTAAATACGCATGCGTCGTCCGGGGAATTTCCCGGCGTGCATTGCTCCCACTGACGTCAATAGGACGTCAGTGGTTGCGACGTGATCTAGACTTGCGACGCGCGTGTTCGTGAATCGGCGTACGCAAACGACGTAGGAAATTTCAAAATCGACGCGGGAACGACGGCCATACTTAACAATACTTACCCCTGCTTTTAGCAGGGGTAAGTATACGACGGGTACCGCGCTACGGAAACGACGTAAGAACACCGCGTCGGGTCCGCGTACGGTCGTGAATTTCGCGTATCTCGCTGATTTACATATTATTCAGTGTAAATCAGCGGGAACGCCCCCGGCGCCATTTTTAATTCAAAAAAAAGATCCGACAGTGTAACACAGTGTGACACTGTCGGATCTCAGCCCTATCTATGCGTATCTGATTCTATGAATCAGGCGCATAGATAGGACCTGAAAAAAGCTGAGATACGATGGTGTATCTGAGATACACCGTCGTATCTGCTTCGTGAATCTGGGCCCTTAAGTGTATCTATGCAAAACTGATTCTGAGAATCAGGAGCATAGATACACGGGCCAAAAAAGGGAGATACGATGGAGTATCCTGAGTTACTCCATCGTAACTTTACTCAGAATATGGCCCTCTGCGCCCGCCGGAGAGATGTGCCGCTGAACGTGGATCTGGGCCTGAGGGCCAGATTCACAAAGGGGATACGACGGAGTTTCTCCTGATACGCCGTCGTATCCCTGTTTCTATCTATGCGGCTGATTCATAGAATCAGTTACGCATAGATAGCCAGAAGATCCGACAAGTGTAATTGTTTTACACTGTCGGATCTTAGGATGCAGTACCGCGGCCGCCGCTGGGGGGAGTTTGCGTCGTAAGCCAGCGTCGGGTATGCAAATTAGGAGTTACGGCGATCCACAACGGATTTTCGCGTTCGCTACGTCGCCGCTAGTCTAGTTTCCCGTCGCAAATTTAGTCGTCGTTTTGGGTGTCCTAACTTTAGTCAGCAATCGTATTGCTGTCTAAAGTATGGCCGTCGTTCCCGCGTCGAAATTAAAAATTTTAAGTCGTTTGCGTAACACGTCCGGGAATACGGAAGTACGCTACGCGCGTCGCCGTTCAAAAAAATGACGTCACGGCGCGCAAAGCACGACGGGAATTGCGAAACGGAGCATGCGGAGTAGGTCCGGCGCGGGAGCGCGCCTAATTTAAATGGCACACGCCCATTTGAATTGGCCCGCCTTGCGCCGGAGGCGTAGTTTTCATCGCAAGTGCTTTGTGAATCAGGCACTTGCGATGAAAACTTGCGGCGGTGTAACGTATGATACGTTACGCCGCCGCGATTCTACGTGAATCTGGCCCTTAGTCTTTACAAGAAGTAGCATGCAAAATCAGGTCCATCTTTTAATATACTGCCCCCAGTCCCTTAAATTCATGGGCACTCTAGAATACCAATATTGACATATCTTCTTATGTTTAAGGTGCAGCCCTGAGGGCTTTGGTATCGCAGAGATGTCTATAATAAACTATAATAGAACAGGTAAGTTCAGGAACAGCTAATAAATAAGTATTTGTAGGGGTTCTATCTACCTTGCTTCCTCTACTCCCTCGTTATTATACACCTTTCTAATTTACCATAACAACACGCCTAACAGAAATGTGACGCATATCCTTCACCTCTAGGTCATGCTCTGGATTCTTGTAATGTGAACGTCATTACAACTCTGAAAGATTAACACGGAAAGTGATAAAAGGATTATGTGAAGACTAAGGCAGATCAATGAAGATGCGTGCATTGATGACCTCTGCGTGTCTAATTAGAATAGCTGTTGATTTAAAGGGAATTTATAGTGTTTTCGTATATATATTTTCTTTATTATGTCATGGAAGAAAATAAAATGTATACGTTTTTCATCTTTTAAACCAAGCAAATATGAAATAATGTATATTTGATATTTAGTATTTAGTATCTTTAGCCCTGTGTTTATTTACATATCTTTATAAGGCTATTTTTTTTTCTTTTTTAACCACTTGCTTACTGGGCACATATACCCCCCTCCTGCCCAGGTGAAATTTCAGCTTCCGGCACTGCGTCACTTTAACTAACAATTGTGCGGTTGTGCGACGTGGCTCCCAAACAAAATTGACGTCCTTTTTTCCCCACAAATAGAGCTTTCTTTTGGTGGTATTTGATCGCTTGTGCGGTTTTTATTTTTTGCGCTATAAACAAAAAAGCGCGACAATTTTGAAAAAAATACAATATTTTTTACTTGTTGCTATAATAAATATCCCAATTTAAAAAAAAAAAAACACACATTTTTTTTCCTCAGTTTAGGCCGATACGTATTCTTCTACATATTTTTGGTAAAAAAAAAAATCGCAATAATCGACTGGTTTGCGCAAAAGTTATAGCGCCTACAAAATAAGGGACAGAATAATTATTTTTATTATTTTTTTTTTTACTAGAAATGGCGGCGATCTGCGATTTTTATTGGGACTGCGACGTTATGGCGGACACATCGGAGACTTTTGACACATTTTTGGCGCCATTCACATTTATACTGCGATCAGTGCTATAAATATGCACTAATTACAGTATAAATGTGACTGGCATTGAAGGAGTTAACACTAGGGGGTGAGGAAGGGGTTAAATGTTTTCCCTGCTTTGTGTTCTAACTGTAGGTGGAGGGGGGTGACTGGGGGGGGGGGTGACCGATCTGTGTCTCTATGTACAAGGGACACAGATCGGTCTCCTCTCCAGAGACAGCACCGCTGTCTCTGTGTAAAACGGCAATGAGAGATGATCTCATATGTTTACATATGAGATCATCTCTCATTGGCCGCACAGATCGCATCGCAAACGGCCACTCTGATTGGCCGTTCGCGGCGATCTGTAATTGGCTGTGTCCAAGGGACACGGCCAACACAGAGTTTCCCCGTTGCGCGCTCTGGAGCGCGCGCGGGGAACGCGCAAAGGGGCGGACGTCAATTGACGTCCACTAGGATTTTCGGATCCGCGCTGTAGCCGTCATTTGACGGGGGTCCCAAGCGGTTAACTGTACATTTTGATTTTATTTTATAACAGAAGAAAAACACAGATCTTGTACAATGGAGTGTGCAACAGTACAGTTCTACATACATAATAACATAGGGTGTTTCCCCTCATATGATATTATATACGATATTCCATTCCACCCAAGACAGCTTATCGACACTCCACAATCCAGCAGACGAACACGGCCCATATGGATTCCCCAGAAACGAGACACACAGCTCTGTTCTCTGGTTCAAAACGGATAGATACTTTAATGGTAAACTCAGGCTTTTATACAGTAGAAACCAAGAGTAAACAATGAATCAACTCCACCCACAACATGACACAAGAAGCCCAATACACGTCTTTAGTCAGACTTTCTGGCACCGATATAATCCACATGAGCTAATTAGCTACAGCTGACAAGTCAGACATCAAGACTCCAGCTTTTCTCACCTGCTATACAGTACACATTTATCATCAATAGAAATTCACACAAAACAGTGTGAATTAGCATCACACAATGAAAAGGTCTTTAGAAGCCAGGCTAAGGCTAGTTTACATGACAGTAGCAGACTTAATTACCCCCTTAACAGTCTATGTTCCACATTAAATGAGTCACTCTCCTATTGACCTGTTGGGTTCAGAATCAACAACTTGTAATATTTCAAGATATCCTGCAATACATGAATTATCATTACTGTCCCATCTCATGTAATCCGAGATATCATTTCTCAGTCATCCTATGCCCATAGTGGACATAGGATGACCCTAGACACAAGAGTCATTGGTGAAGCTGACACAGGAGTACCCCACACCCTTCAAGAGCCTCTGGGTCCCTCGGGCCATACCGTTACAGTGACCACCCCCCCCCCCCTGAAAAGAAGAAAACATAGGAAATAGTATGGAGAAAGGAAGGGAAAACGTGTTCATGGTCAGGGATATAGAGTAATTATACCTCTATCAAGGAAAGGGCAGAAGAAGAGGAGGACTGCTTTCTGGAGGAGAAAGGGACTTCTTCATAATACCTTAGGGCAGGGGTGTCAAACTCAATTTCATCGTGGGCCACATCAGCATTATGATTGCCCTCACAAGGGCTGGTTGTATCTGTAAGATTAGATCCAGGGCATCCCCTCCCCTTAGATGTCAAGAGCCACCCCACCATCACAAGTTGATTTTTTTTTCTTTTACACCCGTCGCGATTCTCAAAACTCTGCGCAACATAAATCCGCGCAAAGCATGTCGGGAAAATCGCGTCGGGAGCATGCGCAGTACGTCCGGCGCGGGAGCGCGCCTAATTTAAATGGGACTCGCCCCATTAGATTGGGCACGCCTTGCGTCGGACAGATTTAAGTTACACAGCTGCAAATTTCTAGGTAAGTGCTTTGTGGATCGGACACTAACTTGGACAATTTGCGGCAGTGTAACTTAAATGGGAAAAGTTATGTTACGGTCGCTATTTGTGGATCTGGCCCTAAGTGCATAACTTTACATTTATCAACATTAAACCTCATCTGCCACATAGTCGCCCAATTAGACAGAGCATTGAGGACGGCTTGTAAATTGGAGACATCCTGTAAGGACATTATTCCACTGCATAGCTTGGTGTCATCTGCAAAGACAGAAATGTTACTTTTGATCTCAGACCCAATATCATTTATAAAGATATTAAAAAGTAAGGGTCCCAGCACTGAACCTTGGGGTACACCACTGATAACCTTGGACCATTCAGAGTAAGAATCATTAACCACGACTCTCTGAATTCTGTCTTTCAGCCAGTTTTCTATCTATTTACAAACTGATATTTCCAATCCTGTAGACCTTACCTTACACATGAGCCGTGTGTGGGGAACTGTATTGAACGTTTTTGCAAAATCCAAGTATACCACGTCCACTGCCACGCCTCTGAGGAGTGTTGAGTACTGTAGAGAGAAAAGTAAACACAGACTTCCAGATTGATGAGATTTAAGGGCAGGACCACCAGATGTACAGTATTGAGCCAGCAGAGCTACAACCTCTCCAGCAGTTGGGTTATAAGACAAATTTAAGGGTAACTCCACTTTTGTGGGGAAATAAAATAGCAAATAAAGAAAAAATAATATAGCACATATAATTGCAACACTAATCCTATTGTAATTGAATGTTATTACCTTTCCTTTTCAATTTGCAACCACTGTAATTTGCGGAGAATGCATTGCAATATGGCTACCTGGAGTTGTTGCTGTACACAGAATGTATGCTGACCACCTCCAGAAACATAATTTCCTGCTTGTGTGATTGGCTCACAAATTTTCCCAGAAGTCTGCCTAAGGCTGCATTCACATCTAGGCGTACAAAATCGCGGCGTTTTGTCCTGCGAATTGCGGTGACAAATAGCGGCGTTTTGTACCGTGACTTGCGGCGACAAAACGCCGCGATTGTCCGCCTAGATGTGCCCCATGTACTCCCTCATCCCGGGATCCTCCATAAACACCCTCCAAAGTACAATGGAAGGTGGCCCGGCCAGGTGAGCTGACACACACACCCCGATATGTGTCCCGGACCCCGGAGAAGTATCGGGAACCGAGCCGGGAGCCCCCCTCCTCCTCCACACACAAAGAACTCGGCGCCTCGTCCGCCTCACAACATGCGGGAAACTTCTCCAACTACCTGAACTCTCCTCCGTCCTCCCCCCGCCAAGGTGCGCTCGTTGGATCCGTCCCGTACAAGAGCCTCCGCCTGGGAACAGTCCAAACTGCGAGCCGGGGGGAGTCTTCGGTACCAATGAGTGGTCCTTGCACTCCTTTTCACCATCTATGGAGATGGTTCCCATCTCCTATGCCGAACGCCGAATGCCGCCTGAAAAAAAGGTCCGGGACCTTTTTTCAGGCGTTCGGCGTTCGGCGTGGAGATGTGAACCATCTCCATAGAGGGACATGTCTTTTCATCCCTCTGGCGGCAGCGGCGTCGCACTACAGGCGACAAAACGCCTAGATGTGAATGGGGACTAAGATACAAGTCAGATTTCAGGCATCCCCTGCAACAAACAATTTCATTTTTGGAGAGATGGTTTCAATAGGAGCACATCTAAAGGGATGCAGGCCTAGCAGATTTCCTCAAACACAGGGATTTCTTCAGAATAACAAAAGGTAGGAATTTGCAACAAAGGTTGTTATAATCCTTGCAATGTACAGAGATCACCCAGAGGGAATGTTTTTTTCTAAACAAAAAGTGGAGTTATGCCGCGTACACACAATCGGACATTCCAACAACAAAACCGTGTTTTTTTTTTCAGACGGCTCAAACTTGTGTTGCACACACACGGTCACACACAAAAAAAAATTCAATAGGCAGTGCAGCTTTTTCTGCTTGATTTCGAGCATGCGTGGATTTTTGTGCGTCAGAATTGCAAGAACTTTTGTTGTCGGAAAAATTGAGAACCAGCTCCCAAAACAAATATCTGATGGAGCCTACACACGGTCGGAATATCCGACCAAAAGCTCACATCGAACATTTGTTGTCGGAAATTCCGATCGTGTGTACGCGGCTTTACGCTTTCAATTTCTTTGGAAAAAAAAACCTGTTTACGAAGCTGAATTGCTAAAGCTCCATTTACAAATAGAACTTAATAAGTCATTGGACTCCCAACCTGTTCTGTTCTATGGAGCCATTGGGAGTTTCAATTAGAAAAAGACTGTCACAAAGGAAATAAGCCATTGCTATGCTCCATCTAGATAAAAATAAAAAAAGGCACAACTTGCAATTTCAGCATTGTCAGAAGTTCTGGCCCTTCTTTACTCAACAAAAAAAAATGCTTTCTTGTTTTTGTTCCTTTTGAAGAATTTTTTTTTATCACTTCCTGTCCTAACATGAAGAAAGGAAGGGTAGGGGGCAACTCCCAAAAAGAGGCGCACACAGCAAAAAACTAAAATAAATAATAAAATGGACAGAGGTCGCCATTCAACATGCTATGAAAAATAAAAAGCTTGGGTTGCTAGATTTGGCCTTTACATTTTTTTTTAGTGAAATAAATATATATATATTTTTTAAAGACTTGAAAGAAACATAAAATATAGTTCACCCTGAACCATTATAGTTTACCCTTTTAAATAAAAATTGTTCAACACATACATTTCCTTTGTTGTATTATAATAAGACAGAAGCACAGACATAAAAAATGATCATTAGCTTAACAATAAACAAGGGAAAAATGTGAGCACTAGAGATCAATATTTCTTGTGATGTTTAATGCACATACAATCTTTCTTTCAAATCAACTTTCTCTTCTTTGTATTCTATACAATGTCGATAGGTAATCTTTACTGAAAAAAAAAAAGAATCATAAAAGAACATCAATTTGCTCATGTCGTAATATTTTTAACAACACCATACAAAAAAAAGTGAACTCCAGGCTCTCCTTTTAGTCCCCCCAGCCCCCTTTGGAGCAACCCCACAACCAAAAGAAAAAACAACTAGCCAGATTCAGAGAGACTTAGGCTGGCGTCTCTACTGTCAGAATTTGCGTCGGCGCTAATTTAAGCGTATTCTGGTAACCAGATACGCTTAAATTAGGCTCAGATACGAGCGTAAGTGTCTTACACCCTCGTATCCTAAAGTGTAATTTTTAGGCTGACCGCTAGGTGGCACTTCCATTGCGGTCGGCGTAGAATATGTAAATCAGTAGATACGCCTATTCACGAACGTACGCCCGGCCGACGCAGTACAGATACGTCGTTTACGTAACGCATCAAATAGATGGAATAGTAATGTTAAGTATGGCCACCATTCCCGCGTCGAAATGCCAAAAATTTACGTCGTTTACGTCCACGTCTAAATCAATAGGCCCATGCGGCGGACTTAGCCGCATTGCACACTGGGAAATGTAGGCGCCCGGCGCATGCGCAGTTAGAAAAAAAAAGTCAATCATGTCGGGTCAAGCCTCATTATCATAAAGCATGCCCCCTCAGACAAATTTGAATTAGGCGCCCTTACGCCTGCCCGCTTTAGGCTACACCGCCGCAACTTAGCAGGCAAGTACATTGTGAATCATGTACTTGCCTCGCTAACATACGGCGGCGTAGCTTAAATGCCTTAAGCTACCCGCTGCAAGTATGCGCTCGCCATCCTGAATCTAGCTAAACATATATACAGGGCCGTCTTTAATATTGCTTGGACCCTGGGCAAACATTTTCTTGGGCCCTCCCGAATCTACTTGTCAACTATTTGCAGGCAGTGCGGACCTCAAGGGGCAGCTGCCTTGGGCCCACCACAACAATGACTGGGCCCAGGAGAAAGCTGCCCCTTTTGCCTTGCATTAAAGACGACCTTGGAAGCAGGCACAACGCACTTCTGTGGAATTGTGGCTCTAAAAAGGTGTAGGAATTGAATTGTATGGAAGACTTGGTTTTGATAGCCCAGCAGAAACGAGAGATGTATCTAAAAACATGGTCCTTATGGAATTTTTACTAATTCCGGAGGAGGGAAGGACTCTCATAGATGTGAGCTCTCCTGAATCCACTTATCAACTATTTGCAGGTAGTGTTGGCCTCAAGGGGCAGCTGCTTTGGGCCCCCACAAACAATGACTGGACCCGGGGCAGCTGCCCCTTTTGCCCTGCGTTAAACATGGCCCTGCATATATACTGTGACAATGCCCAACTGGGACAGGGGCTTTTTGAGAGGAATAGGGGGTATTCTTCTACCCACTGATTATGGCCCATGGAGGAGACCAGGGATTTGGTCTACTTCTCCCAGTCAGAGCATGGAAAAGAGTTCAGTTCAGCCTCTGATCCAAAGGAGAGAGCAGATCTAAGGATGGACAACAATGTGATGAATGCTGAGAGCGAGGTTTGGATTAATTATCTGAATAAAAACAATAAGGCTTCCCTTCTGGAGTGGATGGAAAGGTATAATATTAATCTTGTACAGGTTAATGGCCAGGGGGATATGGTGGCCCTCCTGCAGACTGTTGTTGGAGAAGCTCCTCCACTTGGGACAGACATAGTTCTCAACAATATCCCTCAAGAAATCTATAAAGATTAATATTCCACTTTTTTAGATTGTAGGAACATTGTATGAGTTTTGTCATATGATGCCTTGTCTAATGGACAGATTACACAAGTGAAAAGTGGTCAATGAGATTTGGACAGCTCTGGGTTTTCTTTGGTGCTGAATTGCATTGGTGGGCACTAACTTGAGTCAAACAAGGCTTGTCTAGGTGACTAGTTGTTCATTAGCTTACTGCTTAATTAGAAAACGAATTATGTTTATGTTAGCTATTCATTAGATGTACTGATGATATTACTGTTTACAGTTTGCATTGTTTAGGATAATGTGATCAAGCTCTTACCTGTTTTTGTGTGGTATATATTCTGTGTGAGTTTACAATATAGTCAGTTCTAGTTTTAAATTAAGCTGGTGTTGTCTATTTCTTGGGTGCGATTCTCAGGTATAATACCTTGTTTCTGGTTCCTGAGTGGAGGAAGCTGTATCTTGGCAGAGGCACCCAGCCAGGCTGTCCGTCACACATACCCTTAATTCTGGTGTCCCTCACCAAGGTTTAATGATGTCACAGGTCACTTTTCTTCCTCTGGCGTTGGGCAGTTCCTAAATGCTGCAGCAAATTTCTGTGAGCCCAGGGCGGAGGGAGAAGTCTTGACACCCTGGGATCACCAGACAGTCCAGGAGATGGGTTAGTTTAACAGCCAGAGCTTCTATTATTATTGTAACGAGACCCTTGCTCGCTCGCTTCCGCTCTCCCGACACTCCTCTGCTACTAGTGAGTCAGCTTGCAGATCGCAACGTCTGATAGTTCGGTCATCCAAGGCTCCGGGATCCGAACTACAGCTATGTGCCGCTCGGGATCCATTAGAACAAACACCAGGCAGGCTGTATGTAAGTTCAAACAGGAAGACCTTTATTGGAAGTACACAACACACTTTTAAACAGAATTTGGAACATCCCGCCCCCAACAATCGCTTTCCTATTGGTCAATTGTAAAGTACATGGAGTTCTCCTTCAGGTTCTCATAACCATGCAAATGAGGACTTGAAAATGAATTTAGCAGGGATTGGTCCGATAGCTTGAATGGAGGGACTGTTATGTGTATTGAGACAGAAGCCCCAGGGGGCAATCAATGTACACAATAGCCAGACACAGAACAATGGAGCCGTCTGGAGCTTTAAGACAGGGAAGAAGACCCCCCACTGTGTAACAGCTTTCAGGGAGGGACACTTCTGCATTCCAAGGTCCATGACAATTATCTTTCACTCGTGCATCCAAATTGAGAAAACGCTGCTATGCCCCTTGAAGATGTACCCTGCGACAAAACATGTAGGGTGGAGCTAGCACTGACATCATTACACCCACCAGTCATGAGCTGTGCCGAAATTTAAAAAAAGCTTACTTTCTGCTTTCCTTTGTGAGCACCACTTTGGTTGTAATAAAATAGTGTCTTAGATTTTACATTATGGAGCTTTTTTTCTTTACTGGATACTTGCCCATATCATTACTTGTGAATTGGTGGAGCAAGCTGGAGGAGCAGCACAGATGCGTGTTGAGGATTGACTTCTGAGTGCTATTTGACCTTTTTACTTTTGGGGGTCAGATTTTCTGGTAATAGGCTTTGTTGGACTTTTATTCTCACGTCTGTTGAATTTAAGTGTATTTAATTTAAAGGGACAGCACAACATCCTTTTTTTCACATTTTCCATTAAATGTTTGCTGTGTTCCCATTCACACTGCACATCTAAAAGTACCGGTAATCAACCATTTCAAGACTGCAATACATATACAGTATCTCACAAAAGTGAGTACACCCCTCACATTTTTGTAAATATTTTATTATATCTTTTTATGTGACAACACTGAAGAAATAACACTTTGCCACAATGTAAAGTAGCCTATTCCCATTGAAAACGTCAGCTTGTGACAGAACGCGTTTGGGAGGGCACATATTGACATCACCATGTCGTTCTAGAGGAGGAAGGGCTCCTGTAATCTGCCGGCCGGCAATTTTATGCGCGATTTTATCTGCTTTGTGTAAGTGTACTACTTTTTTATATATTAAAATCCTGTGACGGTATCACACTATGGTCCGCTTCTTTTTCCCTTTGAGTGTAATTTCCTTATTTGGCCACAAACTTTATGAGACGCTGAGGGGAATTTAGCCATCCATACCTGTTTGCTTTCTGATTGAATCAGTTCAGCATTCAAGCTAAAGGCCGTGGCTGGGTTATAGCCAGACACTCTTTATGCTTGCCATCTGGTAAGCAGATTTATATTACGGTGTTGGGCACTTCTTACCTTTGTGTGAAGTCACTGTGGTGTCATTCTAAGAATACTCGATTCCGGATAGGACTTTCAGATTGTTTCTATTTCCATTAATTTCATCAATTGTGGACTGTTATACATATAACATAAGGACTAATGGTTTGCAATCCTTCCTGCCTATGTCACTATTGAGGACTGTTGTTTCCATATGGACTGACAATTTAATTTATTTGGCACGGTTTTCTTTTTTGCCTATTAAGTAGTGAGTGTACAGCTTGTATAACAGTGTACATTTCCCGTCCCTTTAAAATAACTCAACACACAGCCATTAAGGTTTAAACCGCTGGCAACAAAAGTAAGTAAACCCCCTAAGTGAAAATGTCCAAATTGAGCCCAAAGTGTCAATATTTTGTGTGGCCACCATTATTTTCCAGCACTGCCTTAAACCTCTTAGGCATGGAGTTCACCAGAGCTCGGAGTGGGGGTGGGGGGCCTTCATGTTTTTTTGCACCGAGGCCCTGAAGGTTCTAGTTACGCCTCTGCTATGATCAGCAGCCCCATCTAGTGGCCATAGTGTGCTATTCTCTTGATTGAGGCATTTCACGGAAATACCATACTATGACCACTAGATGGACCTGACAATTATAAGAAAAGAAAACATATTGGGCCAGATTCACGTAGATGGGCGTACTTTTGGGCGGGCGGAACGTATTTGATTTACGTTACACCGCCGCAAGTTTTTCAGGCAAGTGCTTTATTCACAAAGCCTGTAAAGTTGCGGCGGCGTAGCGTAAAACACCCGGCGGAATTCAAATTCGGCGGGTAGGGGGCGTGTTTCATTTAAATGAAGCGCGTCCGCGCGCCTAACGAACTGCGCATGCGCCGTCCCTAAAAAATCCCGGCGTGCATTGCTCTAAATGACGTCGCAAGGACGTCATTGGTTTTGACGTGGACGTAAATGGCGTCCAGCCCCATTCACGGACGAATTACGCAAACTACGTAAAATTTCTAAATTTCGACACGGAAACGATGGCCATACTTAACATAGGATACGCCACCTAGGGGGCAGCTTTAACTTTACGCCGGCATACCTCTTACGGAAACAGCGTATGTTTACTGCGACGGGCAAGCGTACGTTTGTGAATTGGAGTATCTACTAATTTGCATATTTTACGCCAAACTCAATGGAAGCGCCACCTAGCGGCCAGCGGAAATATTGCACCCTAAGATACAACGGCGCAGGCCGTTGTATCTTAGGTAGGTTTAAGTGTATCTCAGTTTGAGCATACACTTTAACATGCGACGGCTTAGATTGCGAGTTACGTCGGTGTATCTACTGATGCGCCGGCGTAACTCTTTGTGAATCCGGCCCATTAGGTTTATTTAGGATTATTTGTGCTTGAAATAATCACACAGCAATTATTTTTTACAACTACAGTATATCCCTATGTATTTTTCTTTGATTTCTTTTGTGTGCTTTCTTCTTATATGAATCCATTGTATTTAGTTGCATCATTCTTTGTACACTTTTAGCTCATATGTGATTTTAGTATTTTTATCTCCCCAACAGCACAGGAATACCCACAGGCAGCTGAATGAATTCCTCTTCAGCGAATGCTGGAGACACAAAGGGGCTGATGTGTTCATTCTATTCTGGCAGACTGTTGCTGGTAAATTAACAATGCCATACTTGTGTCACATTCATTTTAATTACCTAAAAATATATATATATTTTTTTAAATAAAACAAACCTCTGTCTTCCAGTTCCAGGATTCTCATTCACAGCTCTTCTCTTCCCAAGTCATTTATTTCTTTCTGAAATTTTTGAGAACCGTATATATAACGTAACACATTAAAAACAATCGGGCATTCATTCCGGAATCCTAAACGTTTTATCTAAAAACTCATGAAATTGCTTAAAAAATTTTCAGATAGCACCAAAGCTCGGAGGAAAGGGAGCTGCATGATTAGTTACTATGGCCTACGCTCATGGGCGTCCGCTGAAATTTTTTCAGGAGGGGGGGGGGGGGCGCTTCGGCAGCGGTGATACACAGTCGCAATTAACCCTTTCTTCAAACTCTAGCGGGGGTTAAAAGCACCCCGCTATTGGGCAAATAGCGCAGCTAAAACGGTGGTAAAGCGCCACTTTTAAGAGGCGCTTTACCGATAACGCGGCCAGCTGGCATTGTAAAATAGCTCTTGAGATAATTCAGCTTCACTCCATGCCCATATAAATATAGCCTAGAGAATGTACAGACCCCCCTTCAGCACAGATAGACCCCCCTTCAGCACAGACCTGTCCATTCAGCACAGATGGACCCACCCTTCAGCACAGACCCCCCCCCCATTGTGCACAAACCCCTTCATTTAGCACAGATGGACCCCCCATTCTGCACAGACCCCTCCATTCTGCACAGACCCCTTCATTCAGCACAGATGGACCCCTCTTTCAGCACAGACCCCTCTTTCAGCACAGACCCCCCTTCAGCACAGATGAACCCCCTTTAAGCACAGATGGACCTCTCCTTCAGCACAGACCCCCCTTCAGCACAGATGAACCCCCTTTAAGCACAGATGGACCTCCCCTTCAGCACAGACCCACCTTCAGCACAGATGGACCCCCCATTCAGCACAAACCCCCCCTTGAGCACAGATGGACCCTCCTCCCCCATCCCATTCAGTACCTCAGATCAGCCATCAGTGTGGCACAGTCACAGACACAGAACAAAAACAAACAAATCCAGGGCAGTGTTTTGTTTTTAAAATGAATCTAATTGGTTCTGAGGAGGTTTAGACACACAGCTTGGACCACAGTGAAAAGCTGCCATGAGATGTTTCCATAAGGAGCCAGACAAGCAGGAAGTGTGGAGATCACAGCAGAATTACAGCAACTTCAAAGCAAAAACGAGCAATGAGGACATGAAACCAGTACTGCAGTAAGGTAAAGGAAGCTATTTAGCTAAAAAAAAATGTTTCCTTTAGTGATCCTTTAAGTCACATGTTTTCATTGTGCACCATTACAACCTTCTAGCTGCCAGCGTCCTAACAACCAATGACATCATCAGTTGATATGGAGGATGTCAATCACCTGCATAGCATCCTTGTATCCCACTTCCTGCCCCTCCCCATCAGCATTGGGGTCACGTTAGCTGAGTGATGGAGAGAAATTGAGGGAGAGGAGAAGCACTAGAACACTGGTCAGTACCAGTGTGCTAAAGTATATTTGCTTTGGAAGAATAAATCACTTCTAACGTCCTACTTGTGTGGCTGTTGCTGCAATATGTAAAACTATTATAATAGTTTTTACATTTTAGAATGCGGTGCCTCGGGACTGTCCAAAATTTTTAAAGGGTGCCTCGGCTGAAAAATGGTTGAGAAACCCTGTCTAAAAGCGGATGTCCGATGAAAAAAAAATATTAAAAGCCAGCAGCTACAAATACTGCAGCTGCTGACTTTTAATATCGGCACACTTACCTGTCCTGGAGTCCAGCGCCGTCCGCAGCAGAGGACGAGCGATCGCTTGTCATTCTGCTGCCCACCCGCCATCCTCGGTGAGGGAACCAGGAAGTGAAGCACGAGTCGCGCTGCGCCTGCTGACTGGCTCCCGCTGTGCTCTGGGAGCTGTGTGTTCCCAGAACACAATGGGGGGGGGGAGGTGACGTTCTGCCCGCATACTGTGGCCGGAAGTGGGTGCAAATACCTGTCTTTAGACAGGTATCTGCACCCCCCTCCCCCTGAAAGGTGTCAAATGTGACACCGGAGGAGGGGGGGGTTTCCGATCAGCGGGAGTTCCACTTTAGGGTGGAGCTCCGCTTTAAGGCCCATACACACGATCCAACTTTATTGCCATAATTGTCTGATGGACGTGTTGTGTCAGATAATCCGACCGTGTGTATGTTCTATCAGACAATTGTTGGCTGAATTAACGACAACAAAAGCTGGCTGTTCATGCTCACTAACTGTTGGGCAATAAATCTGTTACGTCGGATTATCCGATCGTGTGTACGCAAAGCTGGTCCAACTAAAATCCGATGTACAAACATGCATGCTCAGAACCAATGCTAAACATCAGACAACAATAGCAGAAGTTGCCCAAAGGGTGGCGGTAAAGAGCTGAAAAATCACATGGTTTGGTGAAAGTTGGCTGAAAATGTTGTGCCGTGTGTATGCAGAACAAGTTCACGGCCAACGCCCTTCGGACCAAAATCCACGGAAAAGTCGGATGGAAGTCCGATCGTGTGTATGAGGCTTTAGATTCTCCAGAGACAGAGTGGGAGATAGAGGCTACATACAGCTTCTTAGCAAGTCCAGGACCCAATAAGCAAATGAGAACCCACTTGACTGTATGTGTCTTCCAATTTATATGGGTTTGATTTACAAAAAGGCAAATAGACTGTTTTCTTTGCAAGGGAATTTGCACTTTGCAAAGGACTTCCACCACCAAATCATATGCAAGCAAAAATGCTGGGGTAGATTCAGGTAGATTGGCTTAATTTTCTGCGGGCTTAGCGTATCTCAGATACGCTACGCCGCCATAACTTAGTGAGGCAGGTTCTGTATTCACCAAGAACCTGCGCCCTAAGTTACGGCGGCGTAGCGTAAATCTGCCGGGGTAAGCGCGCCTAATTCAAATTGTGAAGAGGTGGGCGTGTTTTATGCAAATAAAACATGACCCCACGTAAATTACATTTTTGACAAACGGCGCATGCGCCGTCCGTGAAAGTAACCCAGTGCGCATGCTCCAAATTAACCCGCAAAAAGCCAATGCTTTCGACGTGAACGTAAATTATGCACAGCCCCATTCACGGACGACTTACGCAATTGATGTAAAATGTTCAAAATTTGACGCGGGAACGACGTCCATACTTAACATAGGATACGCCTCATATAGCAGGGGTAACTTTACGCCGGAAAAAGCCTAACGTAAACGACGTAAAAAAATGCACCGGGCGGACGTACGTTTCTGAATCGGCGTATCTACCTAATTTGCATATTCCTCGCGTAAATCGACGGAAGCGCCACCTAGCGGCCAGCGTAAATATGCAACTAAGATACGACGGCGTAAGAGACTTACGCCGGTTGGATCTTAGTCAAATCTATGCGTAACTGATTCTATGAATCAGGCGCATAGATACGACGCCGCACACTCAGAGATACGACAGCGTATCTGGAGATACGCCGTCGTATCTCCTACCTGAAGAGAAGAGATACGACGGTGTATCTCCTGATACGCCGTCGTATCTCTGAGATACGATTGTCGTATCTATGCGACTGATTCATAGAATCAGTTACGCAGAGATAGCCCTAAGATCCGACAGGTGTAACTTGTGTTACACCGTCGGATCTTAGGCTGCAATTCTAGGCCGGCCGCTAGGTGGCGAGGCCATTGCGGTCGGCGTAGAATATGCAAATGACTAGTTACGGCGATTCACGAACGTCCGCGATGCCCGTCGATCTAAATTTACGTTGTTTCTGTAGCGATACGCGTCGTAAAGTTAAGGCTGCCTCCTAGGTGGTCTAAGCAATGTTAAGTATGGCCGTCGTTCCCGCGTCGAAATTTAAAATTTCACGTCGTTTGCGTAAGTCGTCCGTGAATGGCGCTGGACGCCATTTACGTTAACGTCAAACCAATGACGTCCTTGCAACGTCATTTAGCGCAATGCACGTCGGGTAATTTGACGGACGGAGCATGCGCAGTACGCTCGCAGCGGGAACGCGCCTAATTTAAATGTGCCCGCCCCATTTGAATTAGGCGGGCTTGCGCCGAGCGTATTTACGTTACACCGCCGCCAGTTTACCGGTTAAGTGCTTTCTGAATCAGGCACTTACGCTGTAAACCTGCGGCGGTGTAACGTAAATGGGATACGTTACGCCGCCGCTGCACAGCGTAATTCTTTCTGAATCTGGCCCACTGTTTTTTTATTTTACTTGCATGTGATTGGGTATTCCTTGCAAAGTGAAATTCACTAAGCGCTGGGAAGAAAAATTCCCTTGAAAAGTGCAACTTCTCTTGCAAAATAAACAGTCTTTCTGCCTTTACTAAATCAACCCATTTGAGTGTTGGGAGTTGCCAAACTACTTCCAAGTTCCAGTTACTGTTATATTGCCAAGCCTGATAACCTGATCCAGTGATCTTGAGCTATCATGAGTTGTAATCATCCTGTTACATTTATGAGTTCCCGTAAAAAGTTGTATCTCATCCAGACAAGTAAGTGCATCCAGTTACTCCGGCTGCATTATCTTCATTGAACTTGGGCACTGAAAGCAAAGTTTGGAGACGGTCTGTGCCGCCACATCAGTTACATAAGGGATTGTGTACAAAGGTCAAATGCAGGAAAACAATGATCATGTACACAAGTCCTTTCCATAGCCAGACATAAAAATGATAACTCTTCTTTATGTCTCTAGGTAGCGCTGGGGACCACTGAGTGGAGTTGGGAATACAGGAGACAAACACCCCGGGAAGTGTTGCTTTATGAAAAAAATTCAGTGGGCAGTTTCTGTTCAACAATGCAATGTCTGGGAATAGGACAGTGGGCATTAAGACATCAGGTGGGTTATGCTAAAATTCCGGATGAGCCCCAAATGTAGCACGCCCATAAATGGTGGATTTTTTTACTAGTAATGGTGGGAATCTGCGATTTTTTTTTTTTGCGGCGGAAAGATCTGACACTTTTTTGGGATCACTGACATTTATACAGCGATCAGAGCTAAAAATAGCCACTGATTACTGTATAAATGTCACAGGCAGGGAAGGGATTAACACTAGGGGGCGATCAAGGGGTTAACTGTGTTCCCTCAGTGTGTTCTAACTGTGGGACTGCCAGGGGGAGGAGACCGATCGGTGTTCCTATATACTAGGAACACACGATCTGTCTCCTCTTCCCTGTCAGAACGTGGATTTGTTTGTTTACACACAGAGATCCTCGTTCTGGCTCTGTCAGGAGCGATCGCGGGTTCCCAGCGGACATCGCGGCCGCCGGGCATTCCCCACCTTTTAAAAGAAGCGCCCAGGGCCGATCCTCCCTATAGGCTCACTATGCAAGCCGCTTAGGGCCCCCGCAAAGCTGCGAAGGGCCCCCCAAATTACTAGAGGCCCCGCCTAGTGAGAAGTCATTTTCGCCCCCTCACCCCGCTTCTAAACTCGCTGGCTGAGTCATTTCCGACAGCAGAAGAACACCCCCTCCCCCGCTTCTCAACTTTCTTTAATGTGACATGTCACTGTCTTGTTTCACATATTATCAGATGAGAATGTATTGTAGATGAATGCGGCGCCCAGAAGACGCTCCCTTTTGCGAAACATGTCGGCGACTAGCATCTAACTCATCTAACTTTCATGTGCATCTCGTCTGTAACAGGGCAACCAATGATTTTATCATTGCATTCTAAATGTTTTCTTTTATGTATTCAAATAAATTTTTATATTTTTCTATACAAATGCTATACCTGGTATCATTGGCTCACCTACCCCTGACACGACACACCATAGAGTCCTATATCACTGACGCGGTTTCTATACCGACTCAGTTGTTTTTTGTTCTTGACATGTCACTGTCGTCAGCGCCCCCCGCTTCTCATTTTTAATGTGCCATGTCATTTTGTGTGTATACTGTGTATGCATACTGTATGTGTGTGTGTATACTGTGTGGCCTCACAATCTATTGCCTGGGGGCCCTATAATCTAATATTGCCCGGGGGCCCCATAATCTCCTATTGCCCGGGGGCCCCATAATCTCCTATTGCCCGGGGGCCCCATAAATTGTCAGTCTGCCCCTGGTCACGCTACTATATGAAATACACATGAATGAATAATAAGTGAAAAGCATACATACTCTTCCCAACTGAGGGGTAAAACCAAATCCAAAACGACAAATGAGTCCACGTGAAAAAGAAAAAAAAATGGAAAACATGAGACAATCCTCTTTTTAAAGCGGAGGTTCACCCTAAAATTCAACTTTATCTAAATCAAACCGCTACCCATCATTTATGCACAATCCGTTTTTTGTTTTTTTTTATTCGATTTTTTACCTTTGTAATCCTGCCTTCAGTGCTGTGTCAGTCATCCTTTCCCCGCGGGAGTGGGCGTGTATTATCTTTTCCCCCGACAAGCGCAATGTCTCCTTGGAGTGAGTGATGGGAATCCCAGGAGACGCGCTGTACTGTAATCCCGCGATATCTCGCGGGTCACGTGACTCGATAAGCAGGTCATGTGACTCGGCAAGAGCTGATAGAAAAGGTGGATGTCGTCACAACAGGGCGTGACCTCAGTACGCCGGCTGTTGTGATGGCAACTGTGCAGTGTTGACAGCGACGCTCGCCGTCAACACTGCACATGCGTGGGATAGAGCGGTGAATGCTGGGACTTTAGCATTCACTGTATCCCGGAAGGAACTCGTAGTGGGCTTCAGAGTGCCCACAATCAAGATGGAAACGTCCATCTATGAATTATATAAATTATCTTTTGCGGGACAAACATAATCGTGGCGGCTAGGAGATTCGGACACATGAGGAGCAGATTACTACAGGTAAGAGCGGCAGAACGATCTAAAAAATAAATAAAAAAATAGCAGCGGAACCCCCGCTTTAAGTGTTCATCTAAGCTTGAGCACTCATCACCTTTGGAAAACTGACCACCACCACTTATGGAAGGAATGCCATATATGACCCCCTAATTAAAAGAAAGGCCACAAACAGGCTTGTGACCGAACCACCCAGCCAGGATCATCCCAGAACAGTTCCAAAGGTTCTCCACAGAGGCAGATGGTTAAACAATAATGATCGTCCCAGCATCATCACAAATGGCTCATCACCAAGACATAGAAGAAAAACGCTCCAAATAGTGTAAAACCTTACTTTCGATTTTTTTTATGTATTATATAAAAATTTTAAAAACACACTTACATCGGTAAATCCAACATAACACTATACAGAAAACTCCTCACCATGCCCGACTAGAAGTATAACACCCGGGAATACGCAATGACGTCAGCACGTTGCTCCGCCCTAAGTGTTTTGTCAGACATGACATCATCTAAAGCACAGGCACCATCACTACATTTATCCATCATCTGTTACCAGGCTTCCATCTGATCTGCAGGACTGGCTCTCCTATAGCGGCAAGCAAGCCTCAATCTGAGCAACTTCCACAATCAGGTTGCAGACCGTCATCTCCTCTGTCCTTTCTTCTTAAGGCCATCTTTCAGAACATTGATCCCTCTGATGTCACACCCTCTACAAGCCGGCACATGTGTCTCCCCTTTTGGTAGCAATCCTTTAGAGTTAAAGCGTTTGTTAAAGTGGATGTAAACCCGAAAAAAAAAAAATCTTTTTGCTGGCACAATATATAGTATAGGATTTCAGATCATCTGTGCCCAGTCTTGCCACAAAGAGTTAAATTCAGCTCTGAGCAACCCTCTTATCTTTTTTCAGTGAGATAAAACAGACAAACAGAGAAAACAGAGAAAACCTTGTCCCATCTTCCCCCCTGCTTTGAGTGACAGGTGATTTACATATCTCATGCACAAGCCTGAGAAATCATGTGGTTACTTTTCTGGGTTTTGACTGGATGTTAGTGATCATAGCAGAATTTAGTGTAAGAAAATGCATTATAAGGGGAGTGTAGAGGAGGGCGGGGAGTCTACTGACATTACAACTCCACCCACCGAGCTCCGGACAACAGACCTATCCACAGAATCTGCAGTTTTTCAGGTCTCATAACAGACATTTGACAGGTAAGGATACATGCAGGAGGCATCTATATCCTTATACATCAGCACTATGGCAGTAGTTTAGAAAGGATGAGAGTGAGGCAGAGGAGAGGAGAGAGGAGACACCTGATCACAGGAAAAAGGTTACATAGTTACATAGTTACTCAGTAGGTGGGGTTGAAAAAAGACACAAGTCCAACCTGTGTGTGTGATTATATGTCAGTATTACCTTGTATATCCCTGTATGTTTCGGTCGTTCAGGTGCTTATCTAAAAGTTTTTTGAAACTATCGATGCCCCCCGCAGATACCACCGCCTGTGGAAGGGAATTCCACATCCTTGCCGCTCTTAGGCCCCATACACACGATAGAATCCATCCGCTGAAAAATCCCAGCGAATGGGTTTCAGCGGATAGATTCTATGGTGTGTACAATCCAGCGGATCTGTTTCCGCGGATTTTTCTCCCATGCGATGGATTTCCAGCAGATAAATATTTGAAGACATGTCTTCAAATCTATCCGCTGGAATCCATCCCAACGGATTGATCCGCTGGTCTGTACAGACTCACCGGATCAATCCGTCCAAAGGGATCCCCCGCATGCGTCGTAATGATTCGACGCATGCGTGGAATTCCTTATATGACTGCGTCGCGCACGTCGCCGCATCATCATCGCGGCGACGGCGCGACACATCATCGCCAGAGGATTTCGGCGCGGATTTCGATTCGATGGTGAGTACACTCCATCGCATCAAAATCCGCGCAAATCCTTGAGAGGATTTATTCGTGGAAACGGTCCGCTGGACCGTATCTGCGGATAAATCCTCCCGTGTGTACTAGGCCTTACAGTAAAGAACCCTCTATGTAGTGTAGCACTTACCCCCCGAAGGAGCTGCTGGTTTGTTTTGGGTGGCATGTTACCTCATGTTCCTCCGCCGTCTAGGGGTATTTGGTGAAATACTCAGCCGGGTAAAAACAACAATAAAACTTGGTGAAGAGTAGAGGTTTAGTAGAAATGGAAATAGCAGATTCAGGTGTGAGTAACAGGGAAACAGTCCTGCTTCCAACGACACTTTCTTTTTCACCACTCCAGCCGGAATGGGTATAGTGCACCTGGACAGGCCTCCCTCACCAGCCTGGCAGCCAGAATGTCACTTGGAACCTGGGGGAAAAGTCTCTGCCACAGACCCTCCCTATGATTGAAACAGCCGAGATAATCCTCCTTAGCAGACTTGACACCTGGATGTCCTTCAGGTAGTTTGGTAGGTTACCGACTGATAGGCGACCGACGTCCAGCCTCTCAGTACCCGGTTACCTTGATCCCCAGGGTGCCGTGGTATGGCCACCCTGAAGGTGGACGCCACACTCGAAGAAGACCCAGACCAATGGCGTCTGTCTCATAAAAACCCTCCGCCAGCATGCACAGCGAGGCAAACTCCCCCACTGCTGGGTAAGAGCACCCATTCCTTGACTCCACTGCTGCCATCCTGACGACCTGGGGTGTGATCAGCACCCCAGAAACGACAGAATGAGCCCACAGCACAGCCAAAGCTGAGACAGGGGCCTAAATTTGAACAAATCAACGTGGTCAGAGTTACCTAACTCTCTGACCCCCTCTAAATTTAACCTATAGCACCGGTTCTGGAAACCAGGTGCTATAGTAGTTTAAGGTTAAAGCGGAGTTCCAACCACAATTAGCATTTTTTAAATGTATGTCCTTTTCATCCTGCGTTTTTATAATATAAATCCGGTCACTTACTATTTTACAATCCGCCGCCGATCCGCATAGATATTCAAAAAAGATCGTTTATAAAACTATGTCTACACTGTTGTCATTTTGCTTGTGGGCATTGTGAATCCTACAAGCACTTACTTCCTGGAAGTCTTGGATGGGGAGTGATAATTGGGTAGCGCACTGCATCCTGGGAAATGATGACACACATTTCCCAGGAGCATTAGAGGGAGATGATGTCAGGATCCTAGGTGATTCCAAAGGCAGATTTTGTGTTACTGCATAGCAACAGGCATTTCCAAATGAGTAAAACATTTTTTTTTCTTTTTTTCTTTTTTAGGTCTAATGAGCACAATAATAAAAAAAAAATTTGGGATGGAAACTCCACTTTAACCACTTCCATACAGGGCAGTTATACACCCATCCATACCAGGCCTATTCTGGCACTTCTCTCCTACATGTACAAATCATATTTTTTTGCTAGAAAATTACACAGAACCCCCAAACATTATATATGTTTTTTTAGCAGACACCCTAGGGAATAAAACGACGGTCATTGAAACGTTTTATCTTGCACGCCATTTGCGCAATAATTTTTCAAACGCCTTTTTTTTGGAAAAAAATTGTTTCATGAATTAAAAAAAATAACAAAACAGTAAAGTTAGCCCAATTTTTTTGTAAAATATGAAAGATGATGTTACACCGAGTAAATAGATACCTAACATGTCACGCTTTAAAATTGCGCACACTCATGGAATGGCGCCAAACTTCGGTACTTAAAAATCTCCATAGGCAACGCTTTGAATTTTTTTACAGGTTACCAGTTTAGATTTACAGAGGAGATCTAGTGCTAGAATTGTTGCTCGCACTCTAACGCACGCGGCGATACCTCACATATGTGGTTTTAACTGTGTTTACATATGTCGGCGGGACTTGCGTGTGCGTTCGCTTCTGCGCGCGAGCTACTGGGGACAGGGGCGTTAAAAAAAATGTTTTATTTCTTTTATTTTTTTTTACATATTTATTTATTTTTTTACACTTTTTTTTTTTATTTTATTTTTTTTATTATCACTTTTATTCCTATTACAAGGAATGTAAACATCCCTTGTAATAGGAATGTGTGTGACAGGTCCTCTTTATGGAGAGATGCGGGGTCAATAAGACCTCACATCTCTCCTCCAGGCTGGAAACCATGAAATCGGTGAAAAAAAATTCACCGATCTCATGCTTGTGGTTGCTTAGCAGCCGCAATTGCGGCTTTGTTTACTTACGGGGACCCGGGCGTGACGTCATCACATCGCGCCCGGGTCCTCCGACGGTCATAGAGATGACTGGTGACCATCTGGTCACCAGTCATCTCTATGCTTCCTGCCAGCGCCGGACGATTCGTTCTCCGGGCCCCCGATGGCACGGGAGAGCCCGGAGAAGCACCGGATGGCGGCGGGAGGGGGGGATGTCCCCTCCCGCCGCCTGTAAGAACGATCTAGCGGCGGAATCGCCGCTATGATCGTTCTTACGTTGTGCAGAATCGCCGGCAGGAGAGAAGGATATCTGAATGATGCCTCTCGCTGCAGGCATCATTCAGATATCCACCCGGAAAGCCCAGGACGTCATATGACGTCCTCCTGGATCAAGGAGGGGTTCCTGCCGCCGTCATTTCACAATGACGCGGTAAGGAAGTGGTTAACAACTACTTTAAATAGTGGCGGCCATTTTTAGATAGTCCGAAGTCCATTACTGGCAAGCTGTTAGGAACTAGAGTGGCCTCTAGTGTCTGTATGAAATAGTAAACAATTGCTGCCACATACAAGTGACAATGTCAGTTTTGCTAAGTAAAATAATTCGGCTGTAACCCCTACACAACAGGTGGCGTGGCAAATGACTCTGAGATGTCTATGGATTGTACGTATGCACTTGTGGCCCACGGTATTTCTTCAGTATTATTCACTGTAGGTCAGCAGTATCTTATGCTATGTTGTTTATGTCTCCAGAAGACGCATGATTATCACAGATGAGACAGTCAGTTTATAGAATTTCAGATGCCTGCCAAAAGTAAGACTGGCACGCAAGGCCTGAAATAAGAGCAGTCCAAGCAGGAACGTATACATACTGTATGACGCAACAGTCTTCGAAAACCCAGCCCCCCCCCCCCCCCCATGGGATTGTTTTTCCCACATGTGTTAATCATTCTGATAGCGGTAGCGGGGTGTGTGATGAATTGCTACAGTAAATGAAACCTGTTTTGCACGCGGTTATTTTTATACCACAGCTGACCTGTGCATCCACGTTTATGTTCCCAAACAAAATGAGTATTTATCGCTGATAGATTTGATGAATGCTGGATTTGGTTGAATGATGGGATGTCAGCCATTTTTCATTGCCCGACCTTGGCCCGATTTCCGTATTTGAAGGTATAAAAGAAAATCTAGTTAGTGAATGAAGGAAAACATCTATTTGGGTTCATCTTGTGAATGCACAAAAACGCAACAAAGGGCATCTTATGGAATAAAACGCACAATTTCTATAACCTTTTAAAGCGATGAAAAGGGAATTTGATTAGTTGCTGTGCGATTTTGCTTAACTACTTCCCTACCGAGCCAATTCTGGAATTTATCTCCTACATGTAAAAATCATCTTTTTATTTTTTTTTGCTAGACAATTAGAACCCTGAATTTTTTTTATATATTTCTTAAGCACAGGTCCCATAGAATAAAATGGTGGGTGTTGCAATTATTTATGTCACACAGTATGGGGCAGATCCACAGAGCGAGTACGCCGGCGTATCTACTGATACGCCGGCGTACTTTCAAATTTCCTGCGTCGTATCTTTGGTTTGAATCCTCAAACCAAGATACGACGGCATCTGGGTTTGATCCGACAGGCGTATGGCTTCGTACGCCTTCGGATCTTAGATGCAATACTTTGGTGTCCGCTGGGTGGAGTTCTCGTCGTTTTCCGCGTCGAGTATGCAAATTAGCTATCTCCGACGATCCACGAACGTACGCGCGGCCGTCGCATTCTCTTACGTCGTCTCTAGTCGGCTTTTTCCGGCGTATAGTTAAAGCTGGTGTTTCGCGGCGTATAGTTAGATTTGCCATGTTAAGTATGGCCGTCGTTCCCGCGTTTATTTTGAATTTTTTTATTTTTTTTTGCGTAAGTCGTCCGTGAATCGGGATGGACGTAATTCACATCTATGTTAAAAAAAATGACGTCCTTGCAACGTCATTTAGCGCAATGCACGGCGGGAAATATAGGGACGGCGCATGCGCAGTTCTTTTGGCGCAGGGACACGCTTCATTTAAATGAAACACGCCCCCCTACTCGCCGATTTGAATTAGGCACCGTTACGCCGCGAGAGATACACTACGCCGCCGTAACTTACGTTACGTAAATTCGTTGAGGATTCAAACCAAAAAAAGTAAGTTACGGCGGCATAGCATATCTCAGATACGCTTGCGCCGGGGCAGATCTTTGTGAATCTGCCCCTATATGCGTAAAGAATTTTCAAACGCAACTTTTTTGGGAAAACAAAAATACACTTTCATTAATTTTTTATTTATTTTTGAAAAAAAAAAATTATTGTGTTTTATACATTACAAAGAACAACAAGCCACATAGCGTGGAAACAACCGGCCACGAAATTTACCAGTACACATTACATAGAACAGAACACAAAAATTATCACACTAAACTTATGTTCCTCCCAATCGTCACCGATCTTTAGTAGGGTGGTATATGTTTATGTTAGCTGTTCCATAGCTCCCAACTGTCCCTGATTTCGAGGGACTGTCCCTGAGTTGGAACAATGTCCCTCTGTCCCTCTATCCCCCTCATTTTGGTATGATCTATATAGTTGTATATAAAATGCACTTTTTATCTTTTAAAATGTGTTTCCCAGTGCTAAACCTTTCATCCAAATTCTAAATTGCTGCATTTGTCAATTTTAACAGCCAATATAAAGGAATATAAGTGTTAATAAAAAACGCTTGTGGATTTAATTAACCTTTTTTTTTGGTCCCTTTAAGGGGCGTGTCCTATGTCTACATACGCTTGCTAGTAGGTGTCCCTCATTCCCATCTCAAAATGTTAGGAGGTATGCAGTTCATTAGATGTACTGCTATTACTGTTTACAGTTTGCATTGTTTAATGTGATCAAGCTCTTACCTGATTTTTTGTGGTATATATTCAGTGTGAGTTTACAATAAAGTCAGTTCCAGTTTGCACCTAAGCTAGTGTCATCTAGTTCTTGGGTGCAACGCTGACTGCTCAGCTATAATACCTGGTTCCTAGACATGTGCATAGCAAAAATTTTTGTTTATTTCTGTTTCGTTTCTGTTCGTTTAACGTGATTCGTAACGAGTCGTAATTTCGTAAGACGTTAGTTATCGTATTCGTACTCTTTAGTATTTTCGTAACACTTTTTTTTCCGTTTCCGTTTTTTTCTGTTAGTTTATTTTTCGTTGAATCGAGATTAGTATTTTCGTTATATTTTGTATTCTGCTGCGTTCGTATTTTTAAAATGATTTTATTCGTTCCTTCGTTTTTACGTTGGTTTAATTTTCGTTGTTTTGCTATTCGTATTTACATTTTATTTTCCATCATGCCGCGTTCGTATTTTCGTAAGAAATATATTTTCGTTGCTTTATGATTATTCGTATTTTCGTGTCTAATTTCCTTTGATTTGTAAAAACGTAGTTTTGTAGATTTTATTGCATTCGTAATTCTGTTACGTTTATTCGACACACTACTCGTCGTAATTTTGTAATTCGTACTTTACTGTGATTGACTTGACTGTCTTAGTTAGCACACACACCCTGTCTAGAATGAAGTCTGACGTAGAAGAAAACTAAAATACGTCAGATATTACAAATACAAATCTAGAAATGAGATGCACTGCAGTCTAACACAGAAAAAGACACAAGGAGCCAGGAGGTAATGAGAAAGAAGCTCATTGGGGGAAGGAACAAACCTCTTCAGAGGAAAGGGACAGCGCTCAGTGGCTATTGGTCAATGTCCAGAAATATTTCAGTACTAACGAAAGCTAATTTACATTATTTCGTATTTTCGTTGTTTTCATTTCCGTTTTCCGAAGATTCGTAATTTATTTTTCGTTAGTTTTGATTTTCGTTTTTTATTCTTTGTTCGGCATTTCGGTTGTTTTCTTTTCGGTCTTCGAATATTAGTAAGTTTGCATTTTCGTTCATTTTGTTTTTCGTAATTTTTTTTTTTTTTGGGTTCGGTATTTTCGTTGTTTCTATGTTTTCGTTTCTTTCTTCTTTCGTATCTTCGTTGTTTTCCATATTCGTTATTTTGAAAATATCGTTATTCGTTATTAATTGCGCTAAACCGTTCGTTCATTCGTATGTTAACGAATCAACTAAAATAATGAAAATTTATGGAAAACGTATTTGTAACTTAAAAAATTGCACATGTCTACTGGTTCCAGTGTGGAGGAAGTTGTATCTTGGCAGAGGCACCAAAGCAGGATGCCAGGTGGTCCATCACAAGTGTATTTATAAATATATATTTTTTTAATTTCTATTTTAAAATGAATGGGTTGTTTTACAAGGTGAGGGGTTGCATATACTCGAAATAAATTAGTAACAAAATAAGCAAAAAATATACTACTAATAAAAATGTATACTTCCATGCAAAAATACAATGGATGCTCTAAATGACACATTCTATGACTTCATATGCATCAAACACTAACTTCCTGTGTGGTCACCAAGAGAGTTTTTTCCAACAAAAAATACCCAACTTAAACTCTCCTTTCAAATGTTTGTACACGCTGTACATGAAAAGCTGCAATCAGACACAAAGTGCTGTACCTTCGCCACCCTGCTGCAGGGGTAACCGACCACCAATCGTCTTGTGTTTGGAGTTAATGATCGTTCTAGTGGCTTTTGACAGCTACCTTATAAATATTGTATTTACTTGCTTTTGATTCTATCATACTCAAAGCTTCTCCAATTTCGGCATTCAGCCTCGTAATTTGGGGAAGTTATTATCATCACGCAGTATTGTCCTTGTATTCTCCTGAACTTCTATTTCTTGAAGATCGGAGTGATGACGTGCCCTGATTCCTCCCTGCTGATGGGGGAGGTTGGTTCACCGTTTCATGCTTCTATCTGGTAACTGAACGGCTTCTCGCTCAAACTGCTGGCTATCAGGTGAAATGCTGGTTTACATTTACATTTTTTGTATTTCCAAAGTCATCTAAAGCGGCCTGATCAATACCTGGTGACCTGGAAGCAAAACATCCTCACAAGTCTACAGCCAATAAAAGTCATAATCATTGCATGTGGGCTTTTAATAATGTTACCAATATATTTATGGTTTGATCTCAACTGGAGAGAAAAAAAGAATGTTATAGAGCAGGGGTCTCAAACTGGCAGCCCTCCAGCTGTTGCGAAACTACAAGTCCCATGAGGCATTGCAAGGCTGACCGTTACAATAATGACTCCCAAAGGCAGAGGCATGATGGGACTTGTAGTTTCGCAACAACTGGAGGGCCACCAGTTTGAGACCCCTGTTGTAGATTTTAAATATTTTTAGCTTTCTTTGCCCAAGTATCAGCATGATGGAACTGTTTTTATGTGAAAGTCAGCACCCCTCATGGCCGGAGGCCCACCTACTACACCGGGCCCCGCACTGGAAAGATAAGGTCTTTTCACTTGCCACTTGCCAGTGACACCCGTCCTGGTACTGACTACAGAGTAATTATCGACAGAGACCGGTCCCTGGTGCCAAAAAGTTCGGGATCCGTTGGTCAATTGGAATTAGATCATCTCTCTAACACCCAGTGCCGATCCTGACCTCCCTGGGGCCCTAAGAAAAATTACATGTCAGATTAAAGTTGAAAAGCTGGGGGAGGGGGTGTTTTGCTGTCGAAAATGACATCTAAGGCCCCGTACACACGACTGAACATGTCTGCTGAAACTGGTCCGCGGACCAGTTTCAGCAGATATGTTCGGTCGTGTGTAGGCCCGAGCGGACAGGATTCCAGCGTACATTTGCCCGCCGGGCCTTTTTCCAGCAGGCAAATATTTCTGAACATGTTTTAAAACATGCCCGCTGGAATCCTGCCCGTCGGACATGTTCGGTCGTCTGTACAGACCTACCGTACATATCCGAGCGGCTGCCATCCCTCGCATGCGTCGAATGACTTCGACGGATGCGTGGAAGCATTGAACTGGCAGGGCCGCGCACGTCACCGCGTCATTGTCGCGGCGACGGCGCGGCCTCGTCGCCGCGTATCGAGTACGAGCGTATTTCTGTATAATGGTGTGTACAGCCATCATACAGAAATCCCCGGGCAGACATGTACGCTGAAAACGTGACATGTTTGCTCGTCTGTACGAGGCCTTACATTAAAGTGAGAAGCTGGGGGTGCTGACTTCTTACCTCTTCTCCCATGCAGCCAGCGAATTGAGAAGTGGGGTGAGGGGCCAAAAATAACTTCTCACCAGGCGGGGCCTCTAGTAATTTGGGGGGGCCCTCTGCAGCTTTGCGGGGCCCTAAGCGGCTTGCATAGTGAGCCTACAGGGCAGATTGGCCCTGCTAACACCGTCAAACTAAAGACTTGGGTCATGTCAGGAAACCACAATCACAAATTTGGAAAAAAATGTGTGTCTTACCGGTGCCAATATAATATCAATATTCTTATTAAGTCTTGCTGCAATAAAAGTGCAACCTCAAAGGTTGGATTTAGATTTGTGTATTTGTGAAGTAAATTGCGCTAACTTATATTTATATACATTTTACCACGACAGATCCTGTGAACTTGTTACTCAAAAAACAGAAAGTATGTGCATGTGTCTATGATTATTAATTAATGTGCAAACAATCAACAAATAGTGTGCAATAAATACCAATACAGTGCCCTGTGCCAAACTATAACATATGAATTTTTCAATCCATCAAAAAAAAATGTGAAATAAATCCAAAAAGATTTCAAATATGCTACTGTTACAATCCACAGATTGAATGTGCCCCAAGAAAGCAAGAAAAATGTATTTTATACGAAAATAAAAAAATAAATATATATATGTATATGTGCTAAGAAAGTCCTTAATAGATAATTTCTTGCAGTGATGCCCAGCTATGTTTCCACCTTCACCGCAAATAGTGCCTACACCGACACCGGATAAAATGGCCACTCACCAGAGTGGAATAACTATATATGTTTTAATCATAAAAAATTATTTGATATACTACACCATGATAGTCTTTTATATGTTACATGAGTGGATATAGAACGAGACTACAGCCAAAGCATTGGGAGTGATTGCTGATAAACCTGAGAGAGGGAGTGGTTATTCATATGAACCAAAGGCAGATTTCTGGGTCCATCTGGTGAGTGGCCATTTTATCCGGTACGGTGTAGGCACTATTTGCGGTGAAGGTGGAAACATAGCTGGGCATCACTGAAAGAAATGATCTATTAAGGACTTTCTTAGCACGTATACATATATATATTTATTTTTTTATTTTCGTATATAATACATTTTTCTTGCTTTCTTGGGGCACATTCAATCTGTGGATTGTAACAGTAGCATATTTGAAATCTTTTTGGATTTATTTCACATTTTTTTTTGATGGATTGAGAAATTCATATGTTATAGTTTGGCACAGGGCACTGTATTGGTATTTATTGCACACTATTTGTTGGGGTAGATCCACGTACCTCCGCGTATTAATCCGCCGGGCACAGCGTATCTAAGATACACTACGCCGCCATAACTTTATTTTTTTTTCGAATTCTCAAAGAATTTGCGCCGTAAGTTACGGCGGTGTAGTGTATCTTTGGCGGCATAATGGCGCGGCATTCAAATCTCTGTGATGGGGGCGTGTTTTATGTAAATACGTCACGACCCGACGTAAACAACATTTTTTTTTAACTGCGCATGCGCCGTCCATGGGGGTATCCCAGTGCGCATGCTCGAAATGAAATCAGAACAAGCCAATGTTTAAGACAGTGACGTCATTCTACGCAAATCCCTATTCGCGAACGACTTACGCAAACAACGTAAAAAATTTAAAATGCGAGGCGGGAACAACGGCCATACTTAACATTGAGTACGCCTCATAATAGCAGGTTTAACTATACGCCGGAAAAAGCCGAACGCAAACGACGTAAAAAAATGCAGCGGCCGGACGTACGTTCGTGGATCGCCGTATATAGCTAATTTGCATACTCAACGCGGAAATCTACGGAAACGCCACCTAGCGGCCAGCGTAAATATGCACCTAAGATCCGACGGCGTACTAAGATGTACGCCAGTCGGATCGAGCCCTCATTCAGTCGTATCTTGTTTTGTAGATACAAAACAAAGATACGACGGGGGATCTTAGAAATTACGCCGGCGTATCAATAGATACGCCGGCGTAATTTCTTTGTGGATCTGGCCCAATAAATTTTTCTTGCTTTCTTGGGGCACATTCAATCTGTGGATTGTAACAGTAGCATATTTGAAATCTTTTTGGATTTATTTCACATTTTTTTTGATGGATTGAGAAATTCATATGTTATAGTTTGGCACAGGGCACTGTGTTGGTATTAATTGCACACTATTTGTTGATTGTTTGCACATTAATTAATAATCATAGACACATGTACATACTTTTTGTTTTTTGAGTAACAAGTTCACAGGATCAATACGTCACAAATGGCTAAATCCATAGGATTTTTACAGATATCCACGGCTATGCTTGAATGTGCAGGAAAATTCCATGGATTTGGGTTGTGAGGTTATAGGTCAGGTTTGGTCTAATTTCTCCTTTCAATCTCCCAAGTAGAAGTGGGATAATTTTCTCAGCTCACATTCCCTACGATCCCTACAGGATTAGGCAGCAGAAAGTGAATCTATGTATTTCTACGTATGTGTGTAGATGTGTGCACGTGCACGTATTTTTGTTTTTACACATTGAGAAGAATAAACTTCATCCCCCTAAGGTGTTACCAAAGCAGTCTTGTTGTTTGTATTTAGAAAATATCTCCTAAGGGAAGAGATATTATAAAAATTAAAGATTTGGCAGCAGAACTAATTGCACATTATTACATTACATCCTGAACATGCAAAGGCATTTAACACAACGGCAGGGGAGCTGAAATATGCAGGAAGAGGAGACTTTACTCAATAAAAATTCCTTACTCTTTCCTAAATGTGTATTAGTGCTTATTGGCAGGTGCTAATTTGTATGTGTTGTAGGTAGTTATATAGCACCGTCAATTTATATAATGCTTTTACATATATATAAATATATTATACAGTCACATCAGACCCTGCCCTCAAGGAGCTTACAATTACATTTTCAGTTATTTTTTCTATTAAATCTTATGCCCTTGTTGTTTTAAATTTGGTGATCCCTCTAGTGCAGTAGTGTACTTAGGTTTTGTGCTGGCCTAGGCCTGACTAAACTTGTGCACCCCCTAATTTAAATGTGACCCACCCTTTCCTGTCAAGGCCACACCCCTTGCTTTTTAAGACCTGCCCTGAAATTTTCGAGTGGGGACACTAATTCTAAGGGCCTTGGGGGGGCAATGGATTCCCTTAATTTGCATAGATTTCCTCCCACTTCCTGTTTGGCTATGGGGCAGGAAATGAAGGGAAATCTCTGTAATGGGACAGGGATGGTATAAAATAAACTGACAGGGGCTATAACCCTCCCTTACTTTATCCAAAATGCAAAAAAAAAATAAAGTGTTGCCTATAGTTCTAATTTAATACTTACCTGGCAGGGGAGACACCATGATCATGAAGGTGGTTCTCCCAGGGCGAGGCACGGCTATTGCACAATCTAGGCCGTGCTGATCGTGGTTGTCTTCCCTGCCGCTTCTCGGCCTTTTGGCTGGGACTGGGTGTGGTATTTGTCCTGAAGCACCTCCTACATGGGGAGGGTGGATGCAATCCAATGACGTCATTGCACCTGGAAGGATGGATTCAGCAGGGACTACGCTGTGCTGCCCGACAGAATACTGGGGGCCGGCCCATGGTTGAGTCTGAGCCATCTGGAAGGGTGCTCCTGGTGGGGATGGGTACTGCGCTTGGTCTTGGTCTTTTTGCCGAGTTCTAGTCTGGCCTTCTGGCTGGCTGGTGTAAGTGCTATCTCTGTCAGCGATCCGGTTGGAGGAGCTGGTAATGCCCTGTGGTAAGACAGGGTAGAGCCATGCAAATCCGCTGGGTTGACGGAGGGTCTGGAGGGGCTAGTATTGGTGGAGGCTGTTACCTGAGCGGCAGTTCTCCCCAAGAAAACCTTGAAGGGCTCTCTAGCTGGCAGGGGTGGAGGGCTGCACTGGCCGGTCGGGGCGTCGGATATGGAACGAAAAGCCTATGGTGCATGTGCCCCTGGAGTGGCAGTCCAGGGGTGTCTGAAGATCACTGTGTGTGAGGGACACATTGATTTAAGATACCACGGTCACTGCACCAGATACACGCTTTTTTTAGCACCTGCCTCCTGGGCCGGGCCTTTTGGCCAGGACCGGAGGAATTTTTTATTCCTGGCCGGAGGGCCTGGTCATTGTTTCACCACAATGGCCACTTCTTTCACTCTCCTCTCCACTATCCCTTTCCCCACTTTATTTTATTTAAGCCTATGTTTGTCACTTTTTTGTCTTTTTTTGTTGTGCACGTTTTGTCACTGTGTGATTAGTAGGGTGCGGGTCCTCGGGCCAGCCCTGAACGTCTTGGGAGTGGGTGGACATGGCCTTCTGGCTTAGTTCGCCTGCTCTCATGGGGTCTCCCTTCGGGGGAGCCCCACCTAGTACTGGGAGGGTTCTGTTTCGGCAGTCCCTCCGAGGAAGTTGGGTCCGTGTCGGCTTCGGTTGCTCGGACCACAGTACCTCAGTCCCCGTCTGGAGCCTAACGCCCCGGGGGGTCAGGGTTTGGGTCCCTCTTCACAGGAGGACCACTTGACGTTGCACCCGTCTGCACGTTTTTGTGAACACTCTTTATGTGTGTGCACATTTTTTCTGCACCGGGTGTTCACACGCCATAGGCTTTTCAAAAAAAAAAAATAGTTCTAATTTAAGCACAAATTTCTGATAATTTTATGGAGAGGACTAAGAAGATATAACCATGCCGATGGTGCAGCAGAAAACATATAGCACAGTGAGGGAGGTTTGTGGTCCAGGATGATAGGACAGTCAAAATTAGAAGCAATGCCCCCGCCCCCCCCTGAGGCCCCGTACACACGAGAGGATCCATCCGCTGGAATTGATCCGCGGACCGGCTCCAGCGGATAGATCCCCTGGTGTGTACAATCCAGCGGATCTGTTTCCGCGGATTTTTATCCCCTGGGATGGATTTCAAGCGGATAAAAATTTGAAGACATGCTTTAAAATCTATCCGCTTGAATCCATCCCAACGGATTGATCCGCTGGTCTGTACAGACTCACCGTAACAATCTGTCCGAATGGATCCCCCGCATGCGTCGTAATGATTCGACGCATGCGTGGAATTCCTTATATGACAGCGTCGCGCACGTCGCCGCGTCATCATCGCGGCGACGGCGCGACACGTCATCGCGATGGGATTTCGGCGCGGATTTCGATCCGATGTTGAGTACACTCCAATAGATCCAAATCCGCGGAAATCCTCGAGAAATCCTTGAGAAATCCTCTCGTGTGTACTAGGCCTTACAGTTGCGGTATGCCAGCCGCCCACATACCAGAAGCAGTGCAGCCACTTTATGGGGGCGCTAGACCAATTTGTGCCCCCTAGCCGTAGGTCTCTCAGACAACAAACTTTGCACACTTGTAGAGGAGAAATGGGGCTACATGTGTGCCAAGTTCTGGGTCCAGGGGATCTACGACCGGCCGGTTCCGGGTCCCCAAATTCACTGGAGAAATTACAGTTTAACATGGGAGTCTACAGAAGGGATGCCTGGCTTTGAAAAATCGGTGCTCCACGGTCGTATGTCCCCCAGACAACAAACTTTGCACACTTGTAGAGGAAGAGTGGGGCTACAGAATGGGGTCCAGGGGACCTATGGCCGGTTGGTACCGGGTCCCCAAAGTCCGGGAGATCAGGCACAAAAAGGTGACTTGAGTATAAGCCAAAGAGGGGCATTTTCAGCACAAAAAATGTGCTGAAAAACTCGGCTTATACTCGAGTATATACGGTAATAAAAAAGGGTAAAAATTTTGCTTGCACATGACTGGATGATGGAAGTCAATAGAGCTTCACCGCATTCACTAAGCTCTGGGGAAAATGCCCTTGCAAAGAGAACAGCCTATTTAACTTTAGTATATCATCCCATGATGTCTTCTTTAATAGGTTTGATGGTACCAGATAGAATAGATAATAAGGTACTTTGGGGAGTAAAGTCATTTTTACAAGTAGCCAGCTGCTCTTATGAATGATATATACGGCTATCCAAACAATTGCAAAAGTCCTAACATAAGTGTATTTGTCCTTCTAAGGGGGCTATTTATACAAAATTCGGAGATGTATTGTCAGATTGTAATGTTTTGTGCTGCACAAATGTCACAATGGAAGAACAAATTGTCCAATTTAATTTCTTACAGAAAGCATTGACCTGGATATGAACATGAATTTGCTAAAAATAACCAGGAATATCATGGAGTGAAATCAGTATGAGTAAGTCCCCATAGCTCAAAGGGTTCAATGAGAAGTGAAAAGACTCATGGGCGCTGTGCAAACTGAAGATAACACGCCACAAGAGATCATCAATAAAATATCTGTAAAACAAAATGAAAAACAAAGAATTTTTAGCAAATTTAATATAAAGAGACTTAGTAATTTATAATACTTGAGTGAATATGCTTCAAATCATTAAAAGCAGATCAAAAGATAAGCAGCAGCATAAGATAACACAGGTTGATTAAAGGGAAAGTTCACCGTCTCAGAAAAAATGAAAAGGTGAGCTAACTCCATACACCTTCCTCACCATCCCACTGCCTTGCTGCACTTACCTCCATAAGGGATGCGCTGTCAGTGCCCATGCAGTGGGTCCAGCAGTCTGGAGATTTAAAATCTCTGCTCTGCTTCCTGTGTAGAGTTTCTAGGATGGATCAGAGCTATTCTGATTGGTCAGCGCCTGCAGGGCAGCCATCAGAAATGTTTGGGCCCCTTACACAGCGTTAGGCTTGGAACCCCCGAGCCTGACCACAAACATTCCCTGGGCTTGCCCACAGCACGTACCACCGAATCCACACACCGGCCACCTCACCTGTACGCACTCAGCCCCCCTCAATCCTGTATTTATTTCAGCCCCTCCTAACACCTGTATATATGTCAGCCCCCCCACACACACCTGTGTATATGTCAGCCCCCCACACCTGCATATATGCCAGCCCCACACCTGTATATATGTCAGCCCCCCACACCTGTATATATGCCAGCCCCACCTCCCACCTGTATATATGTCAGCCTTCCCCACACACCTGTTTATATGTAAGCACCCCACACCTGTATATATGCCAGCCCCCCACACCTGTATATATGTCAGCGCCCCAACACCTGTATATATGCCAGCCCCCCCACCTGTATATGTGTCAGCTCCCCCCACCTGTATATATGTCAGATCCCCCCACCTGTATATATGTCAGCCCCACACAAACAAATCTGTAAACACACAAGCCTCTGGCCCCTTCCTGTACACTAACAGCCCCCTGTCTTTCCTTCACAGCCCCTACTTGTAAAGGAAATCTTCCTACCTAGTTCCAACTCGTTTTCACAAAACTGACATGTTGCTGACACAGAGGAGCACAGTACAGGCACCTCACACGAGGGGTGCACATGCACATACCAGCCAGAGGTGGCAGTAAAGAGCTCTGTGTCTGAGCTCAATGACACAGAGAGCAGCAGAAGCTGCGAGATTGTTTTTATAGTGCACAACACGGCTCCCCTTACCCCGTCCTGCCTTCTTCTGGGCCGGGCGGGCCCTTTGGGCACCAGTGCCCCTTACAGCTGTATCGGCTGTACCCCCCTGATGGTGGCCCTGAGCGCCTGCACAGAGCATCACTCTGATCCATCCCGGAAGCGTTGTAGAGTGAAGAGGGAGGAAAGCAGGAATTTCAAATCCTGGACTGCTACACCAGCTGAGTGGGCACTGACAGCTCATCACCCATGGAGGTAAGTACAGCAGGGGCTTTAGGGGGGGGTAATGAGGGTGTACCGTGTTAGTTCACATTTTTTCTCAGAAGGCGAGACAATCCTTTAACCACCTGTGGACCGCCCACGGTACATTTACTGTGGCCGCTCTGCGCCAGAAATTTGATTTTTTTTAAAAAAAATTATTGGATATGTTTTATAGCAAATATTTTTTTTTTCAAAATTGTTAGTAATTTTTTTTTGTTTATAGCACAAAAAAATATAAACTGTAGAGGTGATCAAATACCACCAAAAGAAAGCTCTATTTGTGGGAAAAAATTTACAAAAATTGTATTTGGGTACAACGTTGCACGACCGTGCAATTGTCAGTTAAAATAGCACAGTGCCGTTTCGCAAAAAATGGCCAGATCATGAACAGGATAAAACCTTCGGAAGCTCAAGTGGTTTAAAGTGGTTGTACACCCTGTACAACCACTTTTACCTACAGGTAAGCCTATATTAAGGCTTACCTGTAGGTGCAAGCAATATTTCCTAAACCTCCACGGTTTAGGAGATATTTACATGACATGTGTAACGGAATGACCCGGGACAAACAGAGACTTTGTAAGGATGAGGGGTACTCCTGTACCGGCGTCACCAAGGAGTCTTATGTCTAGGGTCACCTTATGTCCGATAGGGCCATAAGGTGACTGAGAAATTATATCCTAAATTACAGGACAGGGGACATCACTGATAGTTCATATTGCAGGATTTTGAGATATTGCAAGTTGTTGGTTAATTGTGACCCAACCAGTCAATAGTGACTCATTTCTATGATTAGCCCTGGCTGGTGACATGCTAATTGAGTCTGCTTCTGAAAGACCTCTCATTGTGTGATGCTGCTTTGTGTGAATTCTATTGATATAAGATGTGGAAGGGAACTTGCCAAGCTGTATGCGGAGACAGAACGTCTGTCTACGGATGTGGATTAAGAAGAGATCATTGTGTGATGGTGTTTTGTTTGAGTTCTGTTAATGAAGGAATGTGCAGTGATTAGATCATGATCATTTTAGGCCGGTGCCGACATGTCTAGAATGTTTAGCAATTAGCCATCTGAAGGTGTATTGAAGCCCCCCAGGGTGTGGGTGGAGAGTTTGATTGTTCCTGTGCTTTGAAAACTGTATAAAATCTGAGAGTGAACCATTAAAGTTGTTTTACATTTGAAACCAGAGAACACAGAGCAAGTCTCGTTATTCTGGGAGATGGGATGCCTGCTGGTTTGTCTGTGTGTCAGATGAGCTGTCGTAGGTGATGGAAGGTCGTAAATGGTGGTGACCGTTACAAGTGGTGGCACAGTAGTGGGATGTTTCCATCGGCAGAAGGACGGCTACAAGGACACAGAACAATGGAGACGCTGTATGAACGGCTGAAGCTCTCTTCCCTCAAGGACTTACTGGAGAGCCGGGGCAGATCGGCCTGCAATCGTAGGAGAAGGGACATTATTACAGAGCTTGTCCAAATGGATAGAGCTGAAAGGCCCAGCGAAACAGAAAGGCCCAGCATAACAGACAGGACACCCGATGAAGAGTTTTTTGACCGGGCTGTTAGACGTGGACTGGCACAGTATGGACCTAATCCTCCACCGGAGATCATAGACCGGGTTATAGCAGCTGTGGATGCCACTTGGCTACAGCAAAGAGGTGCTGCAGCAGCAGAAGTCACAGCAGCACCAACTGAAGAGAGGGGAGAGGTACAGATGCCAGTCTCCATGAAAGTGGAGTTCCAGGGAGCCGGGGCAATTGGCCCCTCTCCCCAGCAAAAAGCTGTGGTGGTAAATCGTTTACTCCCAGCTGAATCACTGGCAGCAGGGCAGGATGCTACTGGCTGCTGCACAAAACAGCAGCTTGAGCTGACATCGGGGGATGGGACTGTGGTCTCCCCTCACAGCAACACAGCGGAAGAGCTGGCAACAGAGTGCCACAAGCCTCTGCTCTCACCTAGCAGGAGAGGGAGTTCCTGTGGGAGTGGATGGGACTGTGGTCTCCACTCAAAGCAACCCAGCGGAAGAGCTGGCAACAGAGCAGAGTGCCACAAGCCTCTTCTCTCAACTAACGGAAGAGGGAGTTCCTGTGGTAGTGGATGGGACTGTGGTCTCCACTGACACAACCCCAGAAAATGGTGCGTCACCAAGACAGGAGGATGTCGGCTTGGCTTTGCAAGCATCGGGGGATTTTCACCTACCAGTGGATGGGACTTCAGTCTCCACTGGTATACCCCAGGGATGGGGGCCAGTTGGCCCAGATCCCCAACAACATGATGGACTGAGCCCAGTCACCCTGTCTTCTCTCCAGCGGCTGAAAGGACTCCAGGGAGAAGGGCCAGTCCAGGCCTCTCCCCAGCGGCAGGCAGGTTCTCTGAGAGAGACAGAGGTTGGTGGGGTGAGTAATGCTCTGTTTGGAGCAATTTATTTGGGGTACGTTATGGATACCAGCATTGAGGGACTGGTACTACTGACTAACTTCCGAGTCAACCCGTTTGGGGTCTCCTCCTGTGTCAGTCTCCCACCGAAAGGGAAATGATTTAACGGAATGACACGGGACAAACAGAGACTTTGTAAGGATGAGGGGTACTCCTGTACCGGCGTCACCAAGGAGTCTTATGTCTAGGGTCACCTTATGTCCGATAGGGCCATAAGGTGACTGAGAAATTATATCCTAAATTACAGGACAGGGGACATCACTGATAGTTCATATTGCAGGATTTTTAGATATTGCAAGTTGTTGGTTAATTGTGACCCAACCAGTCAATAGTGACTAATTTCTATGATTAGCCCTGGCTAGTGACAGGCTAATTGAGTCTGCTTTTGAAAGACCTCTCATTGTGTGATTCTGCTTTGTGTGAATTCTATTGATATAAGATGTGGAAGGGAACTTGCCAAGCTGTATGCGGAGACAGAACGTCTGTCTAGGGATGTGGATTAAGAAGAGATCATTGTGTGATGGTATTTTGTTTGAGTTCTGTTAATGAAGGAATGTGCAGTGATTAGATCATGATAATTATAGGCCGGCGCCGACATGTCTAGAATGTTTAGCAATTAGCCATCTGAAGGTGTATTGAAGCTCCCCCAGGGTGTGGGTGGAGAGTTTGATTGTTCCTGTGCTTTGAAAACTGTATAAAATCTGAGAGTGAACCATTAAAGTTGTTTTACATTTGAAACCAGAGAACACGGAGCAAGTCTCGTTATTCTGGGAAATCGGATGCCTGCTGGTTTGTCTGTGTGTCAGATGAGCTGTCGTAGTTGATGGAAGGTCGTGAACGGTGGTGACCGTTACAACATGTTAAGGTCAGATCCCTAGTAATGACATGTTATCATCAACCTCCCGACACCCCCTGTATCCCAATAAAACAACTGACAAAGTTGTGGAGTAAAATTGGCCTTACAGACAATTTATTTAACAATTTTGTACACTTAAAATAAATAACCATTTTAAATAACATCAGACAAACTTTTTCATATCTTGGTGGTCTTAGAGGCCACAACACCCAACTTGGTCACTGGGACAAAACTATTTAACTTAGGCCTCAGTCGCAAGACACCGACTCAGAGGCAGTACACATATCCGCAGTGACCTACCCCCTTTTTACCCTTTACTGGTTAAACCCTTGTTAACCCCATTCCACAGATGAATACCACATTTTTACTTAAACCTTCCAGCCTTTTCCTCCTTTTCCAGAGATCCAACACTGCCACAATCGCTCCAAACTCCCAATTGCATTCTCCAACACCTACAAACTTGGGGAGGGTGGGTGGAAAGCTTCTCCTTTCGTGGTTAATGGAGGAATAACTAACGTCACTTCCTCCCTCTAGCAAGCATGCTGGGAACTACATCCAACCCCTAAGGCCACCCCTCTTTTGTTAAAGGGGACCTAACTTCTCTGTTAGCTGACTGACCCACGCTGTCATGCCGTCCCTGTGCTTATTTTGTCCCTTCTTTTGCTCCGGGACTCTCTATAGAGACTTGCACCATAGACGACAGCGCAGGTGAAACCGGAGCTGCAAAAACCTGCCAGTAACTCCGGGACGACATGTCGCCGGCTGGGGGTGCTGTGTCAGGCATCACAGTGGGGACTTCGATCCCAGGTGAGTATTACATAAATTACTTTATGCCTTTGTCTTGCAGGTGTTCGTTTTTTTTCGGGTTTTTTTTAAGTGGGTTTACACCCACTTTAAGATGTCCTGGCTATGAAAACTCTACAATTTTAATGGTAGCATTGTATATTTCTGTTAATATTCTGTACCCTGTTCATTTTCATTGGAGCTTGGGAAACGCATTAATCTTGCAGTTGGGGGAATGGTAAATAATTGCCAGTTGTCCTTTGCACTGGGCTCCAAGCAGATTGCTTGGGGAATTGAGATAGGGTCAAAAAACCACTAGTGAGGGAAAGTTAGGTTCAGGCTAGAGCAGTGGCGGCTGGTGCTTCATTATTTGGGGGAGGGGTGGCAAACAACCCAAAGCACCACACCCCCCCTCATTCAGTCGGTGCTCCACACTTTTTGGGGGGGATGGCAAACCACCCAAAGCAATACACCCCCCCCCCCCAATTTGGTCGGCCAGTCAAAATCCCTGTCACTCGGTCAATTTTGCAAACAAGTAATTTTTATTGTTTTACTGATATGTAGTATTTAGTTCCTGGAGTCTGGAGAATGTGCTTAACTGAGAAAGCCCCTCCTCCAGATGAAAGAGAAAAATGTCCAGGAGACTCCTGGGCAGTGTTGCCAACCATCCGTATTTTTACGGACAGTTCGTAAAAGCGGGCACTTTTTCCCCCGGTTCGTAAATGTCCGTGGTTGCGGGAATGTGCCAGTAAAAATTGTCAAGATCAGTTCGGCTTGGAGCTGCGCATGGAGATTGGAGGCAGGGGGCGATTGGAGGCAGGGGGTGATGGTGGCTGCGGTGGCACCACAGAAGGGGATGGAGGCAGGGGGCAATGAATACAGGGGGAGATTGGAGGCAGGGGGTGTTAGTGGCAGGGGGTGATGGGAGGCAGGGGGTGATTGGAGGCACGGTAGAGGGGGATGGTGGCACCGCAGAGGGTGGGGGGTGGAGACAGGGGTTGTTGGTAGCATCACAGAGGGGGATGAAGGCATCGCAGAGGGTGGGGGATGGAGACAGGGGTTGTTGGTGGCACCACAGAGGGGGATTGAGGCACCGCAGAGGGTGGGGATGGAGACAGGGGTTGTTGGTGGCATCGCAGAGGGGGATGGAGGCTGGGGACGATGGAGGCAGGGGGCCTGGGGGAGATTGGAGACAGAGGGAGATTGAAGGCAGGGAGAGATTGTGGCACCGCAGAGGGGGGGGTGAAGGCAGGGGGTATTGGTGGCAGAGGGGGATGGAGGCAGGGGGTGATGTGACAAAATAATTTGCCCTTATTATATCGAAAAATAACAAAAATATGTTTTTTACCTTAATATCTACCTTAAATCACATGCTATTTGCCTAATAACAAAAATATGTTTTTTACCTTAATATCTACCTTAAATCACATGCTATTTGCCTAGCGTACTTGTTTGTAGGCTAAATACTGAAATTTGCACCTAAAAATGTAATTTAGTAACTTTTGTGAAGTGCCAGTAAAAACGTGGCTGCGCCAGTAAATTTCGGGTTGTCGTGCCAGTAAATTTCAATCTGGTAGGTTGGCAACTCTGCTCCTGAGATATATGACATTGTTTTAGCCTAGGCTAGAAACCAGAAGGCAACTGAAGAAATGTTAAAAAAAAAAAAGTTTTAAACCAGTAAATCTAATATAAACTATAACTAATATAAATCTAATATAAACTATAATATAAACCATATAAACCTTCCTATCGATTTACTAATGCTAGCAGCATAAGGATTACAAATCAATGTTGATAGAGAAAGTTTTAACAAGTTACAAGCATAGCTACCGACTTTTATAAAAAAAAATGGAATACATGATAAAATCATGAAAGAAAATAACGATAAAGTAGAAACCCGAGAAGAGAGTGCATGGGGAGTGAATTCAAACTGCAGCAATAAAGACTAATTATGGAATGCCCGACACTACTTCCATTTCTTCCTTATAGACATGTTTTTCAGTCTCTTTATATTAATTTCCAATCCTGTGACCTGTGTGCAAAGGGTTGGTTGCCTAGAGCATGTTCCAGGGGACGGAGACATATCTTGTCATTAAGGTTAGTACTTTTGCATCTTCCATTATTGCATCTTCTGACTCATCTGACTTTTCTTGTTGGAATTTTCGATCGTGGGTACGCGGCATAAGATTACTTTTATGTTCTTCAGCCACTTACTGAGCATACTCCCCTTCCCCCCAGGGATTGGCTTTAGCACAATAAATATTCATGCTGCCCATTTGCTTTGTTCAACCTCCTATGTTCCAGAAGTCTCCAGAAGGCAGGGGAGAACAATCAAACCCTCAGCCTCTAAAACCCAGACCAACCAAAAGAAATCAACAGCTGCTCCATTGATTACAGAGGAGCCAAAAAGAACTAAGGGCCAGATTCACAGCTGATTTTCGCGTTTGCTACGTCGCCGCTAGTCTAGTTTACCATCGCAAAGTTAGTCGTCGTTTTTGGTGCCTTAACTTTACACAGCAATCGTATTGTTGTATAAAGTATGGCCGTCGTTCCCGCATCGAAATTTAAAAATTAACATCGTTTGCGTAAGCCGTCCGGGAATACGGAATTACGCTACGCGCGTCGTCGTTCGAAAAAATGACGTCACTGCGCGCAAAGCACGGCGGGAATTCCGAAACAGAGCATGCGCAGAGCATGCGGAGCATGCGCAGAATTCCGAAACGGAGGCCGCCGGCGTAGTTTTCATCGCAAGTGCTTTGTGAATCAGGCACTTGCGATAAAAACTTGCGGCGGTGTAACGTATCTACGATACGTTACGGCGCCGCTAGTCTACGTGAATCTGGCCCTAAATGTACCTAACATCCTAAGAGCCTATCTTAGAGTTTCCTATTGGTAAGCTAGGCGAGAATTTTGTATCAGTTGACAGCATGAGCCAACCTTCTCACCTGTCCTTATGACCTTCGATGCAGAATTTGGATACCAGCTCAGTTCCTCAGTGTGAAAGGTAACACAATGTTGATTGGCACAGGTCAGATTCAATCTTGTAACCTTCCCAAAAAAACTGACAATCACAATATGACGGCGAGATAAGGGCATCAACTTCACTCTCCTGCCTCCTACATTTTTTTTTTTATATACAAAGAACGATGTCTCACATTTCCCAATGCTCTTAGCATATAAATGCGCAGAATACTGCCATGCAATATAGATTTATCTTACAGCCAATCTATATGCATGAATGTTTTAATGGTGGTTCAGCGAGCCACAAAGCAAATAGTATATTGGATTTCCTATTTTTAGACTTTTTTTCAGAATGAACGTGATCATTTTTTTCATCATTGGTTGTTTATTCACCTTGAAAATAGTCTATATTAGAACACGGTAAAAAAAGAATAAAACACTATGGGAGCATGAACACAGTTATACTTGTAGCACATACAAAAGGACAGAGCCCAAAGACTTTTAGCCAAGAAAACGTGGTCATATAATTGCCAGTTACCATAGAGATGACCAGCAAACCTCATTGTTTCCCCGCCATTCTGCACAACAAGTTAAAGTGGAGTTCCACCCATAAATATAACATTACATCAGTAGTTTTAAAAAAAAATTCATTAGTCCTTTAAGAATTTTTTTTTTTTTTTTTAGATGCCTTCAAAGTGTTGTTGCTAGGCAGAATAGTTAATCTTCCCTCTTCCTGCACCTAGGTGCTTAAGCTTCCTAACCTACACCGCACAGACTCCTGGGAATGTAGTGGGTGTAACTTTCCAGGAGTCTGTGCACTCCCCAGTCTCGAAGAATCATGTGACTTGGACAGTACAGGTGCTGAAACCTGATCTGAATCCTATTACACTGCTTGTGCAGCACTGAGCATGTGCGAGATCTGCAAGGTTGAAATCCAGGAAGTCATACAGTCTGGCTTCGTGATGCCCACACTTAAGATGGCCCCAGTCAATTTCTATTTTATAAAGTGTCTAAATGCTGTAACAACCTAACAAAACGGACCTTAGTTTACAGACTAACTTTACTAGAATACATTAAGCTTGTGTATTACAGGGGTATTTATATTTAAAAAGTGAAATTGTGGCCGGAACTCCACTTTAAATGGACCAACTGGTTTTGGACTGTAAGCACACAACATTGTGCATAGAACAGTATGGAATTCAAGTATATATATATATATAAACGAATACAAATAAATAATAAATAAACCCAATAAAAATATAAACCCAATTACTAAAAGCTCTAACATGTTGATGAAATTTCCAGGGTAAATTATCCTTTAAATTTTCTTGTTCCTGTAACAAATAGTCAGTAGTTACAACAATTTGTTTACTTCCCGAGGTAGAACTATAGACAGTAAGGCAGTAATGACTCAATGGGCCTATATATTGCCTCTCTGTGTCCAAGATGGCTGCCAAATCTTGGGAGGTCCCTGTGTCTAATCAGACACAGGCTCCCCCAAGATGGTTGCTTGGGTCCCAATACAGAGAACAGGTAAGCAATCTGAAGGATAACCCTAGCACCAGAACTAAATAATGATCATGTAATTCTTGTGTCTACTTCTGTCAGACAACCAAGAAGTGAGTAAGCAATCTATAGACTGTTGTCTCACTACCTTTTCAAGCGATCAATGTATTCTAATGGCGGGGAAATCACCCCGCTGTCAAAATACAATAGTTCAGTGGGGAGGATGGGGAAATCAAATTCTCTTCTATGGCATGCTTACAGGGGTTGTAAAGGTAAAAAAAAAAATTCCCTAAATAGCTTCCTTTCCCTTAGTGCAGTCCTCCTTCACTTACCTCATCCTTCCATTTTGCTTTTAAATGTCCTTATTTCTTCTGAGAAATCCTCACTTCCTGTTCTTCTGTCTGTAACTCCACACAGTAATGCGAGGCTTTCTCCCTGGTGTGGAGTGTCGTGCTCGCCCCCTCCCTTGGACTACAGGAGAGTCAAGACGCCCACTAACACAGATCCTTTCTCTATCTGCAACGTAGAGAGCGTCCTGACTCTCCTATAGTCCAAGGGAGGGGGCGAGCACCACACTCCACACCAGAGAAAAAGCCTCACATTACTGTGTGGAGTTACAGACAGAAGAACAGGAAGTGAGGATTTCTCAGAAGAAATAAGGACATTTAAAAGCAAAATGGAAGGATGAGGTAAGTGAAGGAGGACTGCACTAAGGTAAAGGAAGATATTTAGGGGGACAAAATTGTATCTTTACAACCCCTTTAATACATTTGAATATCTCCACCATAATATCTTCAAGAGCAATGCATTTGCTTCCCAAGGTATGTAGAACTATGGACAGTGAGGGAATTATACACACCCACCACAATTTCATCAATAATGAAAAACTTACATACAGCAGGGTGCTCATGGATTGCTTTTTAAACAGGTACCCATAGCGCCCAACTGTCCCTGATTTCGAGGAACTGTCCCTAATTCAGAGCTATGTCCCTATTTTCTCCTCATGTGTTCCTCATTTTGGTCTGATCTATATAGATGTATATAAAATGCACTTTTTATCTTTCAAAAAGTGTTTCCCAGAGCTAAACCTTCCATCTTATTTCTAAATTGCTGAATTTGTAAATTTCAAAAGGAATAGTAGTGGTAAAAAAGCACGTGTGGGTTTTACCAATCTTGTTTTTTTGTACAATTCTCCTTTAAGGGGGCGTGGCAAGGGGTGTGTCCTATGCCTGCATACATTTGCTGATAGGTGTCCCTCATTCCCATCTCAAAAAGTTGGGAGGTATGGGTACCCCTGAGGCCTGTGCAAGTGGTCTTCCAGAAGGAGTGCTGGGTTGGCAAAACGATGCACAAAAAAAAACTCCAATCTTTTTAGAAGGCTGGGTTACAATGGTCTCTCAATAAAAGCCAGGTGGTATCCAGGAAATACGCATAAAAAATAAATGGTGCAGGAAATTAACAGTAAACCACTAGAAGTTGGAAGGTTAAAGCAGTGTTTCTCAACTCTAGTCCTCAAGGCACCCCAACAGGTCATGTTTTTACAACAAACAAAAGTCACTGCCCCTACTTATGACTGGTCTATACAATAAGGAGCGCTGGAAAGGGCGCATATACATACAAAAACATGGAATATCCAGGCTCAAACTTACCGACCAATCAGCAACCAACCAAATTCACCTGTCTAACTGTGTGCGTTAAAAACTGAGGTTTAGTTGCACGCATTTGCAAATGCGTGTGTAAGCATGTTTTTGTATGTATATGCGCCCTTTCCAGCGCTCCTTATAGTATTTTGTTAAGAAATCACTTTGAACAACAGCACCCACCAACCACCCCACCCCACCCCAGTATTTCTAGCTGCGGCCATCTTGAGTAAGGGCAGATGATTCATATAGCATTTACTTATTGGAATCCATCTGTCCTTAAGCCCAGGCATGCAGGTAGGAGGGTGTGCTTAGCTGAGAAAGACCCTCCTCCAGAAAAAAGAAAATGCCCATGAAGGCTCCTGGGTTGCATGAATTTGATCTAGGCCAGAAACCAGGAAGCAACAGATTTTTAGTTTTAACAAGTAAATAAAATATACCTTCCTATCTATGTACTAATGCTGGTAGCATAGGGATTAAACATGGTTAACCACTTGCTTACTGGGCACTTAAACCCTCCTCCTGCCCAGACCAATTTTCAGCTTTCAGCGCTGATGCACTTTGAATTACAATTGCGCGGTCATACAACACTGTACCCAAATGAAATTTTTATATTTTTTTCCCCACAAATAGAGATTTATTTTGTTGGTATTTGATCACCTCTGGGGTTTTTATTTTTTGCTAAACAAACAAAAAAAGATGGAAAATTTTGAAAAAAAAATCATGCTTTCAATTTTGTTACTTTTTTTGCAAACAGGTAGTTTTTCTCCTTTATTGATATGCGCTGATGAGGCGATACTGATGGGCACTGATAGGCTGCACTGGTGGGCACTGATAGGCACAGATAAGGTGGCACTAATGGGGACAGATAAGGTGGCACTGATGGGGACAGATAAGGCGCCACTGATGGATGGCACTGATGGGGGGCACTCAGGGCCGGCCTTTGGGGTGTGCGAGCTGTGCGGCCGCACAGGGCGACATGGGCAACAGGGGCGCCGTGCGGCCATCCAGAGGCATACTAGGGGGGTTTGGGGGCGTACCACACACTGGGGGGGGGTGTCAGACCGGCAACAGGGGGGGCTACTCTGAACGGGGGATCTGCATTGAAGGGGTGGATACACTGAAGGGGGTCTGTGTAACATGCAGGGGGTCCAGAGCTGCAGGGTTCTGTGTAATGTAAAGGGGTCCAGTGATGCAGGGTGCTGTGTAATGTAAAGGGGTCCTCTTTGTGTATGTTTAGGTGACCAGGGGGTGAGGGGTGAAGGTGGGGGGGTGCCACAGGATTAGCTTGCACAGGGCGCCTGAACACCTAAGGCCGGCCCTGGGGGCACTGATGGGGGGCACTGATGGGCATAGATAGATGGCACTGATAGGTTGCACTGATGGGCACTGGTAGGTGACAATGACGGGCACTGGTAGGTGACAATGACAGGCACTGGTAGGTGACAATGATGGGCAGCACTGTTTGAGGCACTGATTAGATGTTGCATTGTGGGCACTGATAGGCATTAATAGGTGGCACTGTGGGCACTGATAGGTGGCACTGTGGGCAGAGAAAAGGAGTCACCGCTCCAGGTGGATCTTTAGCAGACAAATCAAGGAACCTCCCAGGAATCCAAGGTGCTGGCAATGCACTAGTCAAACATGGAAAAGTGGAAATGGATGGACAGCCGCACTCCAAAGGAACTTGAAGAAGTAGTCTTTATTAATAAAAACTGGACATGCAAATCCAAATATACAGTCACATAAGGGGACAGCCGACGCGTTTTGCACACAGTTAGTGCTTAGTCATGGCTTAGGTGGTAGGTGACAATGACGGGCACTGGTAGGTGACAATGATGGGCAGCACTGTTTGAGGCACTGATTAGATGTTGCATTGTGGGCACTGATAGGCACTAATAGGTGGCACTGTGGGCACTGAAAGGTAGCACTGTGGGCATTGATAGGCAGCGCTGGTGGGCACTGGTAGGTAGCACTGACAGGTGGCACACATTTACACAGATGAGCTGTCTGTAGCCCTCTTTGATCGGGACCGATGTCCCGCTGCCTTCTGCCAGTGTTCGGCTTTTTTTTCCCTCCTCATGCTTTCAGCGTGAGGAGAAAAAATAGCCGATTACCGGCTCTGTTTACATCACATGATCAGCTGTCATTGGCTGACAGCTGATCATGTGGTAAAGGGTCGGGATTGACCCCTTACTCCGGTCCGTGATCCAGTGAGTCTCATAAATTTGCTGATCACAGGACGAGCCGCGCGCGCCCTGCAGGGGGCACGCAGGCCGCTCGAGCACGGGAGAACGTCTATTGATGACCTCCCGGCAATTCAGGTCCACGCCGTGGCCGTCATTCGGCTACATCGCGGATGGGAAGTGGTTTATGCTGACTGAGAGATTTTAGTTCTGCGTTTAATATGGATTGGCTTTGGGTGCCCGATCAAAAAACACCACACAGCTCTGCAAGATACATCAATCGACCCGATAATCCGTCGGGCTGCTGTACCAATTTTCTTTTGTGAACTTGAATCCATCCTTTTCAACTATGAGCCATTTAATATTGCGTATACATTTATTCTAATTGAACGGCGTCCAGCAGACACTGAAATTCCTTTGTAACATTATTATTGTGCTGGAGTTTAGGTCCATGAAATGTTCTGACAACCCCATTTTGCTGAACCTGTTAATCAAACAAAAACCTGAACCCCGTTGAACGGTAATTGTGGTCGTCACCGCTATCGTGGTCTGCTCTTTACTTTCATTTCACATTCTGCACAGAATATGCTATTAATTTCCTTCATCTGTGTTATCTGAAGTATAAGCCTCTAGTAGGCTCAATAGGCTTATTGAAAAGAAGAAACTGTATTCCATATTATTAAATTTAATTAGACCGAAAGCAGAAAAGGATCATTGAAGGTTTTGACTTTAGGGGCCGTGTGGTTTTCAGCTATCCCCAAGTTTTTCATTGATTGCTTGATTTGATTTTTTTTTAATGCTGACCTTATGTGAAATAACATTCTAACTAAAATCTATATCTGTGTTGAAAAATATGCAAAAATATTACATGCCTTAGTTGTGAGCAGTAGCAGCTGGTGGGGTTTATTTGGGGGGGAGTGGGCGGCTAACAAACCCCCCCCCCCCCCCCCCGGGCCGGCACAATCACAATATGACGGCGAGATAAGGGCATCGACTTCACTCTCCTGCCTCCTACATTTTTTTTTTTTTTTATATACAAAGAACGATGTCTCACTATTTGCAGTGGATGCTGTCCCAGCATCCACCGCTCGATCTCGCGCATGCGCACTGGCAAAGGTGACAGTCGGCGTGAGCGTCTCAGTTGTCATCGCAACGGCAGGCGTATGAACGAAGTTGCGCGATATTTGCTAACAGAGCGGAATATTATAATTAGGGAGCTCTGACACAGGCTCCCAGCAGACACAGCGCGGCACAGGAAACTGGAGAAAACCCATCTGAAACCCGAGGGGGGGGGGGGGTTAGACCGGAAGCCTGGCTGATTAATAAGGTACACGAACACTAAATTAAATGAAAATAGCCGATTCCTCATTATTTAGGAGCATTAGGAATATTGAGCTGTAGTTAAATTGAGGGTGGAGATCCGCTTTAAGATTCACATGAATAAAGTTTAATGACAGCACCAAAGAACTCTTTTGCTGATTGTTTGACTGATTTTACCCAGAACAGCAAATAGTGATTTGTATACCAGCTTTGAGTCCTGATGAGTACTTACGTTTAAGCCCTAAAGAACGGGGAATTCTCGGAGTCCCCAAAATTTCGGTGTTGTCATTTGTGTACGAATACTAATAATAAAAGTTTTTGGACCCTCGGACTGTCACACACTTTAAATTCCTAAGACTTATACAGCTGGTGTGTTTAAGAGTTCTTGCACTCCCCTTGTTGGTTCACGGTGAGAAGCTGGGCACTTCCTCTGAAGTCATGTCTGTGAAAGACGTTTGAAAATGTTTAATGCCATTGGGAATTGCCTGAGAAAGAACCTCTGGGAGTATATGTTCCCAGGCTCTTGTTCCCGTGACCTCTGTTCTAGTTATGATACCTATTCAGTCTCTGTTTCTTGACAATCCCTGTTATTTGTCTATTTGACCACGTGCCTGCCCTCCTCCTGGGTACCATAGTTAGATTTTGCCTGCTGTCAGCTGGTTCAAGTTAAACGGGTTCAAACTTAACAAAGGACATTATTCTTATAGCAGCATAGCTCATCATCCTCTGCAGGGTGTTCTTGGGAACACTGGGTTCCTACATTGGCCTGGTGACACAGAGGGGTTGACTGATGAAACTTTACCACATTCACGAAGCTCAGGGCCATTCCTTTGCAAAGCGCTACTTCTCTTGAAAAGTGAACAGCCTATTTGCCTTTAGTAAATCGAGTCCATTATCTCTATGACACTACACAGTCTGGAGGTACTCATATAAGGCAACTCCCAAATACACTCTTCTAGAGCAATGGTCCTCAACCACTGGGCCATGGCCAACTGTTGAGCCATGGCCTCCCCTCTCCATGGCCTCCAGCTAGCTGCAGATCTCTTAACCTCCCACAGGGTCTCCCAGCTCACATATTGCTTCCCCTACTTCCCATAGTGGCCCATAGTGCTCCCATGTCTCACTCCACAATTCCCACCCCCACGCAGTGATAGCCAGCCCGATGCAGAGCCTTCCAGCATTTAAATGCATATTTTGCATCCCCATACTTTTATTGTGTGAGTATATACTTTATTCTTTATTGTGGGTCCCAACTGAGGGGTTAGGCTGGGAGAAGGGTCTGTACGGGGGGTTCCTGTACAGTGGTGTTTTGAACTGAGGGGTTAGGCTGGAAGGAGGGTCTGTACTGTGGTGTTCTGAACTGAGGGGGTTGGCTGGGAGAAGGTTCTGTACAGGGGGGTCTGTACTGTGGTGTTCTGCACTGAGGGGTTAGGTTGGCAGAAGGGTCTGTACTGGGGGGTCTGTACTGTGTTATTCTGCACTGAGGGGTTAGTTTGGCAGAGGGGTCCGTACTGGGGGGGTCTGTACTGTGGTGTTCTGCACTGAGGGGTTAGGCTGGCAGAAGGGTCTGTACTGGGGGGTCTGTACTGTGGTGTTCTGAACTGAGGGGTTTGGCTGGGAGAAGGGTCTGTATAGGGGGGGGGGGTCTGTACTGTGGTGTTCTGCACTGAGGGGTTAGGCTGGCAGCATAGTCTGTACTGGGGGAGTCTGTATTGTAGTGTTCTGCACTGAGGGACTAGGTTGGGAAAAGGGTCTGTACTGGGGGGGTCTGTACTGTGGTGTTCTGCACTGAGGGGTTAGGTTGGGAGAAGGGCCTGTACTGGGGGTGGGGGGTCTGTACTGTGGTGTTCTGAACTGAGGGGTTAGGCTGGCAGAAGAGTCTGTACTGGGGGGGTCTGTGCTGTGGTGTTTCTGCACTGAGGGGTTAGGCTGGGAGAAGGGTCTGTACTGGGGGGGGGGGTCTGTACTGTGGTGTTCTAAACTGAGGGGTTAGGCTGGCAGAAGAGTCTGTACTGGGGGATCTGTACTGTGGTGTTCTGAACTGTTAGGTTTGGAGGGGGGGGTCTCTACTGAGGTGGTGGGCGGTGTAATGAGATTTAGGGCTGTGATAGAAATATAATGACCACCTTTAAAGTGATCATATAGTAAGCTCCTCTTTAAAAAGTATCTTCTGTTTTCAGAAATGTCATGTAAATGATGAAAATAAATAATAGTGTTTTTTTTAGTAGGCATTGAACAGCGTGTTTCAGACAATAGTAACCATTAAGTCGTGATTCATAAAAAAATGACGCGCCAATTTACATAGTTATAGAGCGTGATTCATTGAAATACTATTACATCAGTGAGTAATTCCCTCTCCGGCGGGCGGTTTGTGTATTTACATGTTGTTATGGTGATTCCCTCTAATTCCATCCTTTCTCCTTTTCAATACACGGACTTGTTAGATATAACCAAATCATAGAGACATTATTAGCCGGATTCATAGAGACTTACGACGGCGTATCATTAGATACGCCGTCGTAAGTTCGAATGCGCGCCGTCGTATATTTAACCACTTAAGCCCCGGACCAATATGCTGGCTAAAGACCCAAGGTGTTTTTACAGTTCGGGACTGCGTCGCTTTAACAGACAATTGCGCGGTCGTGCGACGTGGCTCCCAAACAAAATTGGCGTCCTTTTTTCTCCACAAATAGAGCTTTCTTTTGGTGGTATTTGATCACATCTGCGGTTTTTAGTTTTTGCGCTATAAACAAAAATAGAGCGACAATTTTGAAAAAAATGCAATATTTTTTACTTTTTGCTATAATAAATATCCCCCAAAAACATATATAATTTTTTTTTTCCTCAGTTTAGGCCGATACGTATTCTTCTACCTATTTTTGGTAAAAAAAATCGCAATAATCGTTTATCGGTAGGTTTGCGCAAAATTTATAGCGTTTACAAAATAGGGGATAGTTTTATTGCATTTTTATTTTTTTTATTTTTTTTACTACTAATGGCGGCGATCAGCGATTTTTTTCGTAATTGCGACATTATGGCGGACACTTCAGACAATTTTGACACATTTTTGGGACCATTGTCATTTGAACAAGAAAAAAATGCATTTAATTGCATTCTTTATTGTGAAAATGACAGTTGCAGTTTGGGAGTTAACCACTAGGGGGCGCTGTAGGAGTTAGGGTTCACTGTGTGAGTGTTTACAACTGTAGGGGGGTGTGGCTGTAGGTGTGACGTCATCGATCGTGTCTCCCCTATAAAGGTGATGACGCGATCGATACGCCGCCACAGTGAAGCACGGGGAAGCCGTGTTTACACACGGCTCTCCCCGTTCTTCAGCTCTGGGGACCGATCGCCGCACTCGAGCTGGGTACAAGTACAGGACGTATATATACGTGCTTGTGCCCAGCCGTGCCATTCTGCCGACGTATATGTGCAGGAGGCGGTCCTTAAGTGGTTAAGCGTATTCTGGAAACCAGATACGCTTAAATTTGGCCAAGATATGACGGACGTAAGTCTCCTACTCCGTCGTATCTTATGTGCATATTTACGCTGGCCGCTAGGGGCGTGTATGTGGATTTACGCGTCGAATATGTAAATGAGCAAGATACGCCGATTCACGAATGTACGTACGCCCGTCGCATTAAGATACGCTGTTTACGTAAGACATACGCCGGCGTAAAGATAAACTACCAAAAAGATGGCGCAGCCCATGCAAGGTATGGACGACGGAACAGCCGTCGTATTTTACATTGTTTGCGTAAGCGTACGTGAATGGGGCTGGGCGTACGTGACGTTCACGTCGAAAGCAATGAGTATTTGCAACGTGATTCTGAGCATGCGCGCGCATGTGCCGTACCAACAGCCCTCATTTACATGGGGTCACGGGTATTTTACATGGAGCACGCCCACTACCTGCCTATTTTGAATTAGGCGGGGTTACGCCGGGCCATTTGCGCTACGCCGACGTAACTTAGGGAGCAAGTGCTTTGTGAATACTGGCCTTGCCTCTCTATTTTATGTCGGCGTAGCTCAAATGAGCTGCGCTACGCCAGCTTAAACATACGCCGATGTATGTGAATCTGGCTATATGTATGCATGTTAAGGTAGAATTCCAAACTCTCTATCTGCTCCCACCCCCTTCCTCACTACTACTTTAACTACCCTATAGAAGGAAAATGCTTATACTTACCTATTCTCGGGGGGTGCTCAAGTCCAGTCACGTAATCGGTCCATGATCGGCTGCCCCTCCTCTCCCCTGAAGCTTCAGAGGAGAGGAGGCTGTCTCGTCAGGAAGTGACGTTTCGTCGCCGCCATCTTGCTCCACCCCACTCTACTGCACAACAATGTTAGTGCGGCTTTTAAAATTTAACATGTAAACAGTCCGTCAGATTTACATATACTGGGCCAGATTCATGAAGACTTACGACGGGCGTATCAGTAGATACGCCGTTGTAAGTCCGAATCCCCGCCGTTGTATATTTAAGTGTATTCTCAAACTGAGATACGCTTAAATATTGCTAAGATACGACCGGCGTAAGTCTCCTACGCCGTCGTATCTTAGCTGCCTATTTACGTTGGCCGCTAGGGGCGTGTACGCTGATTTACGCCTAGAATATGTAAATCAGCTAGATACGCCTATTCACGAACGTACGCCTGGCCGTCGCAGTAAAGATACGACGTTTACGTAAGGCGTTTTCAGGCATAAAGATAAACCACCAGATAAAATCTCTCTGAATCCAGCTAATTGTATTTAAGCACATAAGCTCGGTTTTGTGTTGAAAATAACTGTGAAATCTAAAACTCTGTTGGGTGTAACAAGATGTCCGCTTGCCCCCTTCTCACTAACATTACTGTGCAGGAGTGTGGGGTGGAGCAAGATGGTTAAATACTGTATTTAAGCACATAAGCTCCGTTTTGTGTTGAAAATAACCCTAAATAAATACATTTTTGAGAATCGTGAGAGAATCGTGATCTTGATCTTATGCAAAAGAACCGCGATTCTCATTTTCCCAAGAATCTTTAATCCCAGTCCGTAGGGTTCAATATTGAGTTGGCCCACCCTTGGCAGCTATAACAGCTTCAACTCTTCTGAGGGGGTGGCAAACAAAGCTGGCCCCTCACTCGCACTACCAACTACCCCCATGTGCTTCATAAAAAAAAAACACATTAAAATCCATGCATCTGGCGCCCTGCATGTAGATTAGGAGCCTTGCGCATGGATTAGATGGGGGCAGCGCCCCTGCACCCCTAATGCACCGCTACTGCATTTCAGTGAGCTCTTTTTATGTGAATCTCTAGAGCAGGGATATGCAATTAGCAGGCCTCCAGCTGTTGCAATACTACAAGTCCCATCATGCTTTTGTCTCTGGGTGTCATGTGGCTGTCAGAGTCTTGCTATGCCTTATGGGACTTGTAGTTCTGCAACAGCTGGAGGTCCGCTAATTGCATATCCCTGCTCTAGAAAATTGGTGGGAAAATCTAGCCAATCAATTCCTCAGATCCATCACAAATGTATATTGCATAGGCATGCGCAAGGGGGTGCCAGGTGCGCCTGGGCACACCCTAATCCTAGGGTTGGCAACCCATCAATGGAAATCTCCTCCGTGATCATAGGCAGGTGACAGGTAAAGTGCAATTCTTCCTTGCTGACCCCAAGAACCTGAACAGGAGGTGGAATTTAGTGTAACCAATCTATTTTCCTCCTGCAGCAGCTGAAAGTAGGCTTCTCCTCCTCTCCCTCTCGCCAACATTCAACTGCCACAACAGGAAAATACCAATACCATACCAATATATGCCACTCCCCCCGTCCCTGTACTTTCTGCTGCCTGGGTCCCCCTGTGAGCTCTCTTGCTCCCACCTACCCCCATTGCTTCAGGATGGAGAGCTGGGAAGAGGCCAGTAAATATGTCACACACGCATTTGTGTTGTAGCTTTGAGGTGCACACCCTAATGCATAAGGCTGCACACACCTGTGGTACATTGTAACAATTTGTACCTGGCTGGCTCAGTTAACATGAGGGCACCAGCACAGACAGGAAAAACAAGAGCTCAGAAAGAAAAACACCTTAAACACCTTTCTCTTTTACATATCCTCCCCAGTGAGGGGTACAACATTGGATCATACTGGTCTACTCATGTTTTGTTTTATAGATTTGCGTGCACCCGCCCCTAAAAAGTGGTGTTATCCATGAAACGCGTCGAGCTAATTTGGATGCACTTATTCTCATGCAGATGCCTCTACTCCTTACATTATCTTGAGTTCACCACCTACCATGTATTTTTAGGTGTTTTTATTACATCCAGGATTTGTTCCATACCACACAGTGGTTGGCTGGTTGCTACTAACGTTTGTTTCTATATATGTAGGTAGATTCAGAATATTCAGTAGATAAGCCGACCTAACTCAGAATCTACGCCAACTTATGTTTAGGCGTATGCTCAAACAGAGATACGCTTAAACATATCTAAGATAGGACGGCTTGCGCCATCCTATCTTAGATTGCAATATTTCAGATGGCCGTTAGGTGGCGCTTCCATTGCGGTCGGCGTAGAATATGTAAATGAGTAGATACGCCGATTCACAAACGTACGCCCGGCCGACGCAGTACTTTTACGCCGTTTACGTTAGAGATAGGCCGCCTAAAGTTAGAGCTTAGCCCTACATGGAATAGTAATGTTAAGTATGGCCGCCGTTCCCGCGTCGAAATTCGAAATTTTTACGTCGTTTGCGTAAGACGTCCCTGAATCGGGATTTACGTCGTTTACGTCAACGTCAAAATCAATAGGCCCGTGCGGCGTACTTAGCCGCAATGCACACTGGGAAATGTAGGCGCCCGGCGCATGCACAGTTCGAAAAAAACTTAAAAAACGTAAGGTCAAGCACTATTGACATAAAACACGCCCCCCTCATTCACATTTGAATTGGGCGCCCTTACGCCCGCCGCTTTAGGCTACGCCGCCGTAACTTAGCAGGCAAGTACATTGTGAATCATGTACTTGCCTCGCTAACTTACGGCGGCGTATCTTAAATTCCTTAAGCTACGCCGCCGCAAAGTTGCGGCAATGTTACTGAATCTACCTAATGGTCTGTAATATGTGATTGACAATTGTATTAATTTCTGCATTTATCATGTCATTTTGCCATGCTCCTTGTTTCACCAATAAAAACATGTTTTTGATATCGACTCATCTTCTAGCCATGTGTACTCACCTCATTCAAAGTCCCCCCAAAAAAAACTTTTTTTACACAGGGATCTTTAGGGATGGAGACATGTGACCCGCATGTCTCATTTAAAGTCCCAAACTCCCCCTTTTTAGTTCATATACATTTATCCAAGGCTTTGTTTCTCAGAAAAAGGGTGCAGGAACTCAACTACGCCTCCCCCGCCGAACGGTGGGTGTGGCCAAATGGCAGTGGTAGGATTCTAAATGCTACCATCAACATGGGGACAAGGGGCCTTGGGGTGGAGAAGGCAGATCCTCCCCTGCCCCAAAGCACCCCCCCCCCCCCAATGTTGAGGATATGTGGCCTGGTAAGGTTCAGGAGGTGGGGCACTCTCTTGTCCCCCATCCTTTACTGGCCTGCTCGGATCAGGGTCTGGTATGGATTTTTTGGGGGGGGGGCACACTGTTTTTATTTATTTTTTATTTCTGACTTGGGGTTCCCCTTAAAATCCATACCACACCCAAAGGGTGTGATATGGACTGGGGGGAGACACAATGCCATTTTTTTCTTTCTAAATTTGGCAAATTCTGCAATGTTTTTTTTTTCATTCAGCTCTCAACGGGGGAGAAAGCAGCATAGAGCACAGAGCTAAGTGTAATCTGAGACCTGAGTTGATGGAATGGACACCCCCCCCACACACTCACACACACTCACACACTCAGTCTCAAAGGGAAATATGCACAGCTGAGGCTGTCAATTGAAAGGAAAAAGTAGTTATTCTGGATGAACCATGCTTCTTTAAAGTGGATGTAAACCCGAAATGTTTTTATTTTATTTTTTTGATGTCACAATGTCGAGTATAAGATTTCCTATCATCTGTGCCCAGTCTTGCCACACAGAGTTAATCCAGCCCCCCTCAAACACATTTGAATTAGGCGCCCTTACGCCCGCCGCTTTAGGCCAAGCCGCCGTAACTTAGCAGGCAAGTGCATTGTGAATCATGTACTTGCCTTGCTAACTTACGGCGGCGTAGCTTAAAATCCTTAAGCTACGCCGCCGCAAAGTTGCGGCAATATTACTGAATCTACCTAATGGTCTGTAATATGTGATTGACAATTGTATTAATTGCTGCATTTATCATGTCATTTTGCCATGTTCCTTGTTTCACCAATAAAAACATGTTTTTGATATCGACTCATCTTCTAGCCATGTGTACTCACCTCATTCAAAGTCCCCCCCAAAAAAAACTTTTTTTACACAGGGATCTTTAGGGATGGAGACATGTGACCCGCATGTCTCATTTAAAGTCCCAAACTCCCCCTTTTTAGTTCATATACATTTATCCAAGGCTTTGTTTCTCAGAAAAAGGGTGCAGGAACTCAACTACGCCTCCCCCGCTGAACGGTGGGTGTGGCCAAATGGCAGTGGTAGGATTCTAAATGCTACCATCAACATGGGGACAAGGGGCCTTGGGGTGGAGAAGGCAGATCCTCCCCTGCCCCAAAGCACCCCCCCCCAATGTTGAGGATATGTGGCCTGGTATGGTTCAGGAGGTGGGGCACTCTCTTGTCCCCCATCCTTTACTGGCCTGCTCGGATCAGGGTCTGGTATGGATTTTTTTTTTGGGGGGGGGGGGCACACTGTTATTTATTTTTTATTTTTTATTTCTGACTTGGGGTTCCCCTTAAAATCCATACCACACCCAAAGGGTGTGATATGGACTGGGGGGAGACACCAATGCCATTTTTATCTTTCTAAATTTGGCAAATTCTGCAATGTTTTTTTTTTCATTCAGCTCTCAACGGGGGAGGAAGCAGCATAGAGCACAGAGCTAAGTGTAATCTGAGACCTGAGTTGATGGAATGGACACCCCCCCCCCCCACACTCACACACACACTCAGTCTCAAAGGGAAATATGCACAGCTGAGGCTGTCAATTGAAAGGAAAAAGTAGTTATTCTGGATGAACCATCCTTCTTTAACCACTTAACCACCAGCCGCCGTCATATAACGGCGGCAAGGTGGTTGCTTAACTGGGGGTCGCCGTTATTTAACGGCGCCCACCAGAAGCAGTAATGCGCGCCGCCTCGGGCGCGCACACTGAAAATTCTGTGCGCGCCGGGTCTATGAGACCCGGCGCTACACAGATCTCGGTAATTGACCGACAACCGCGGTCTTTTACCATGTGATCGCGCCGTCCAATGACGGCGCGATCACAGGTAAACAAACCGGCGTCATTTGATGACGCCGGTTCCTCCCTCCTCTCGCTGTACCGATCGGTACAGTGTGAGAGGAGAGCGCGGATGGCAGCAGCAGTGTGGGATGGATCTGTGACTATTGCAGTCACAGATCCATCCATCCCTGCTCAGCCATCCCTGCATTAACCCCTGCAATACTCTGCCTTCCCTGTGCAATACTCTGCAATGCTCTGCCTTCCCTGCGCAATTACTCTGCAATACCCCCTGCGCAATAATCTGCAATACTCTGCAAAAACCCCGCGCAATACTCTGCAAAAACCCCGCGCAATACTCTGCAAAAACCCCGCGCAATACTCTGCAAAAACCCCGCGCAATACTCTGCAAAAACCCCGCGCAATACTCTGCAATACCCCCGCGCAATACTCTGCAGTACCCCCTGCCAGTACTCTGCAGTACCCCTTGCGCAATACTCTGCAGTACCCCCGCACAATACTCTGAAATACCCCCCGCGCAATACTCTGCAGTACCCCCCGCGCAATACTCTGCAATACCCCCCGCGCAATACTCTGCAATACCCCCCGCGCAATACTCTGCAATACCCCCCGCGCAATACTCTGCAATACCCCCCGCGCAATACTCTGCAATACCCCCCGCGCAATACTCTGCAATACCCTCCACACAATACTCTGCAATACCCCCGCACCATACTCTGCAATACCCCCGCACCAATACTTTGCAATACCCCCCGCACAATACTCTGCAATACCTCCCGCACAATACTCTGCAATACCCCCGCACCATACTCTGCAATACCCCCGCACAATACTCTGCAATACCCCCGCACCAATACTCTGCAATACCCCCGCACCAATACTCTGAAATACCCTCCGCACCATACTCTGCAATACCCTCCGCACCATACTCTGCAATACCCTCCGCACCATACTCTGCAATACCCCCCGCGCAATACTCTGCAAAAACCCCGCGCAATACTCTGCAAAAACCCTGCGCAATACTCTGCAAAAACCCCGCGCAATACTCTGCAAAAACCCCGCGCAATACTCTGCAAAAACCCCGCGCAATACTCTGCAATACCCCCGCGCAATACTCTGCAGTACCCCCTGCCAGTACTCTGCAGTACCCCTTGCGCAATACTCTGCAGTACCCCCGCACAATACTCTGAAATACCCCCCGCGCAATACTCTGCAGTACCCCCCGCGCAATACTCTGCAATACCCCCCCGCGCAATACTCTGCAATACCCCCCGCGCAATACTCTGCAATACCCCCCGCGCAATACTCTGCAATACCCCCCGCGCAATACTCTGCAATACCCCCCGCGCAATACTCTGCAATACCCTCCACACAATACTCTGCAATACCCCCGCACCATACTCTGCAATACCCCCGCACCAATACTTTGCAATACCCCCCGCACAATACTCTGCAATACCTCCCGCACAATACTCTGCAATACCCCCGCACCATACTCTGCAATACCCCCGCACAATACTCTGCAATACCCCCGCACCAATACTCTGCAATACCCCCGCACCAATACTCTGCAATACCCTCCGCACCATACTCTGCAATACCCTCCGCACCATACTCTGCAATACCCTCCGCACCATACTCTGCAATACCCCCCGCGCAATACTCTGCAAAAACCCCGCGCAATACTCTGCAAAAACCCTGCGCAATACTCTGCAAAAACCCCGCGCAATACTCTGCAAAAACCCCGCGCAATACTCTGCAAAAACCCCGCGCAATACTCTGCAATACCCCCGCGCAATACTCTGCAGTACCCCCTGCCAGTACTCTGCAGTACCCCTTGCGCAATACTCTGCAGTACCCCCGCACAATACTCTGCAGTACCCCCCGCGCAATACTCTGCAATACCCCCCGCGCAATACTCTGCAATACCCCCCGCGCAATACTCTGCAATACCCCCCGCGCAATACTCTGCAATACCCCCCGCGCAATACTCTGCAATACCCTCCACACAATACTCTGCAATACCCCCGCACCATACTCTGCAATACCCCCGCACCATACTCTGCAATACCCCCGCACCAATACTTTGCAATACCCCCCGCACAATACTCTGCAATACCTCCCGCACAATACTCTGCAATACCCCCGCACCATACTCTGCAATACCCCCGCACAATACTCTGCAATACCCCCGCACCAATACTCTGCAATACCCCCGCACCAATACTCTGAAATACCCTCCGCACCATACTCTGCAATACCCTCCGCACCATACTCTGCAATACCCTCCGCACCATACTCTGCAATACCCCCCACACAATACTCTGCAATACCCCCCACACAATACTCTGCAATACCCCCGCACCAATACTTTGCAATACCCCGGCCAATACTTTGCAATACCCCGGCCAATACTTTGCAATACCCCCGCACCAATACTTTGCAATACCCCCGCACCAATACTCTGCAATACCCCGGCCAATACTCTGCAATACCCCAACACCAATACTTTGCAATACCCCGGCCAATACTCTGCAATACCCAGAAAATACTCTGGGGAAAAAAATGTGTTTTAACCACTTCCCGCCCACGTCATATGAGGTCCTTGACTTTGAGCAGGGATATCTAAATGATGCCTGCAGCTACAGGCATAATTCAGATATCATTTTTTTCAGCCAGCGATTCTCTACACCATAAGAACGATCATGGCGGCTGTTCCGCCTCTTGATCGTTCTTACGGGAGGCAAAAGTGGACGTCCCCACTCCCTTCGCCCTCCGGTGCTTCTTCTGACTCACCGCTGCGATCGAAGCCAGGATCGTTTTTTTTTTTTTGTTTTTTTTCAGGCTTCCCAGCCTAGAGGTGAGATGTGGGGTCTTATTGACCCCACATCTCACTGTAAAGAGGACCTGTCATGCTATATTCCTATTACAAGGGATGTTTCCATTCCTTGTAATTGGAATAAAAGTGATCAAAACATTTATTTTTGGGGAAAAACGTGTCAAACTAAAATAAATAAAGTAAAATGAACAATAAAAATAAAAAATAAATATTTAAAGCGCCCCTGTTCCCGCGTGCGTATACAGAAGCGAATGTGCACGTAAGTCCCGCCCACATATGAAAACGGTGTTCAAACCACACATGTGGGGTATCGCTGCGAACGTTAGAGCGAGAGCAATCTTTTTGGCCCCAGACCTCCTCTGTAACTAAAAACATGTAACCAGTAAAAACATTTAAAACGTCACCTATGGGGATTTTTAAGTAGCGAAGTTTGGCGCCATTCCACAAGCGTGTGCAATATTGAAGGGTGACATGTTGGGTATCTATTTACTCTGCGTAACTTCATCTTTCATATTATGCAAAAACATTGGGCTAACTTTAATGTTTTTTTTTTTAAAAAGCACAAAACTGTTTTATTTCCCAAAAAAATGCGTTCGAAAAATTGCTGTGCAAATACCATGCGCGATAAAAAGTTGCAACGACCGCCATTGTATTCTCTAGGGTCTTTGCTAAAAAAGCATATATAATGTTTTGGGGTTCTATGTAATTTTCTATCAAATAAATGATGATTTTTACATGTAGGAGAGAAAGGTCAGAACTGGTCTGGGTGCTCCAGAACGCCTGATGGTGCTCCCTGCATGTTGGGCCTCTGTATGTGGCCACGCTATGTAAAAGTCTCACACATGTGGTATCGCCATACTCGGGCGGAATAGCAGAATGTGTTTTGGGGTGTATTTTGTGGTATGAATATGCTGTGTGCGAGAAATAACCTGCTAATATGAAACTTTTGTGGAAAAAAAATAAAAATAAAAAAAACCTTGATTTTGCAAAGAATTGTGGGAAAAAATTACAACTTCAAAAAACTCACCATGCCTCTTTCTAAATACCTTGGAATGTCTTCTTTCCAAAAAGGGGTCATTTAGGGGGTATTTGTACTTTTCTGGCATGTTAGGGTCTCAAGAAATGAGAAAGGCCGTCAGTACTTCAGATGTGATCAAATTGATCAATTTTCAGTAATTGGTACCATAGATTGTAGACCCTATAACTTTCACCCAGACTAAATAATAACCCAATTTTTTTTTTTTTTAACCAAAGATATGTAGCAGTATACATTTTAGGCCAAATTTATGAAGAAAAATTCATTTTTTGCAAAATTTTATAATAGAAATGAAAAAAAAAATCATTTTTTTACAAAATTTTCGTTCTTTTTTCATTATTAGCGGAAAAAATAAAAACCGCAGAGGTGATCAAATACCACCAAAAGAAAGCTCTATTTGTGGGAAAAAAAGGACAAAAATTTCATTTGGTTACAGTGTTGTATGACTGAGTTATTGTCATTCAAAATGTGAGAGCACCGAAAGCTGAAAATTGGTCTGGTTATTAAGGGTGTTTAAGTGCCCAGTTGTCAAGTGGTTAAAGTGGATGTAAACCCGAAATGTTTTTATTTTATTTTTTTGATGTCACAATGTCGAGTATAAGATTTCCTATCATCTGTGCCCAGTCTTGCCACACAGAGTTAATCCAGCTCTGAGCAATCCTCTTTTATTGTTCAGTGAAATAAAAACCTTAGTCCGTTCCACCCCCTTGTTATGAATGACAGGTTATTTACACTCCCCCTTGCTCGGGATTGGACAGATCCGTCCAAGGGGGAGTGTCTATACACGGTGCGGTGGGCAAAACAGCTATTCAAACTAAAGGTGCCTGTAATGTTCGCTGCGCGGTGATTAACGTGGCACCGTCGGATTTGCGATATACAGCGACGGCGACGGAGGCGGCGGGGGGGGGGGCAAGTATTCTATTTAGGTATCGGGGGTACTCCCGCAAATACTCGGTATCGGTCCCGATACCGATACTGGTATCGGTATCGGGACAACCCTAATTCATATATATTATTTTTTGTTTACAAACTTTTTTTATTATGGAAAAGGTCATGGTATAGAAAAATTACAATGATGGTACAGGTCTCCGGAATCCCTGATGTCGGGATAAACTGTCAGAAGTGAATCAGGGGCAGATAGTAGAGGAAGGAGTCAGTCGGCGGAAATCACACTAGGTGCTTTGGCTTGAGACAACTACACACTATAGAAGGGCATGCTTTGTTCATTTTTCATCTCAGAGGTTTACAACCACTTTAGTAAGCACTCTGGTAACCTGCATTACATAGTGTGCTTTACCTCTTGTTTCTGAAATGCAATGTGTGTTGACAGCCTAAAGCTTATGGTACACAATTAAAAGAAATGACGTGATTTTATCTAGCTTTTGTCTGAAAAAGACCGGCAGATATCGGATGAAGTGTGCTTGTGTTTGGTCTCTCCCCATGCTGAGCAGAGGGGTGGTTACCCTATGTACAGAGAATAAAAATGAAAAGAACCAGGTGCCCACATAAAAGACCGAACAAATCTCATTCTGGAACAATTCCATCTAATTTCTCTCAATTATCTCGTCTTTTTGTGTCATCTCGCTGCTCTTAATGAAATTTTAACTTCATCTTCATTCTTAATTCTCTTATGATGCAATTTGATTCCTTTGTTCACCATATCTAAGCATTATTTAAAAATAATATGATTTCATCTCCAGGATTGTAGTGAAGATGTTGTCATCGTTACATCTTGCTCTCTCGTGTCTTGAGATTTTCAAGGATTTTTCGAGCAAATAGTGGGCTTTCATAAAGAACATATTAAAAAAAAAAAAACTTATGATGGTTACAAAACCAGATAAGGAATTTTTTTTTCTTTTTATTTTTTACGATATACAGAATACAATCATGATAAAAAGCCTTCCTTCCTTTTATTTTTTGTTTATTTTGGAACCTCAGAATGCCATTTTGAGGATTTCCATCTGCTAATAGGCACACAACTTTGACTTCCTTAGAAAAACCTCTTTGTTAAAATTACAAAACGTACTTTTTTTCTGGTCTTGTAATACATATAAATAACCTTATATGAGTAAACTATAAGTATAGAGGAAGAGGGATTGGGATTTTTAGGGTGCAGAACAAATTTAAATAGTATCAACTATAATATAAAAGATTTTTTTTTTAAAGAGCAAAATAAAAAATTGTTAAAACATAACAATTGGCAGGTACAAATCAACAAAGTTTTGTGGATACAGCACTATATCTATACATGGAAAAGCCAACTCTGCCTATAGACACATGCCTAGTAAGCTTAACCACTTGCCTACATGCCTACCCCTTCCTGCCCAGGCCAATTTTCAACTTTCAGCGCTGTCGCATTTTGAATGACAATTGTGTGGTCATGCAACACTTGAAGCCATATGAAATTGTCATCTTTTTTTTTTTTTTTTTTTTTGAGACAGATAGAGATTTCTTTGGTGGTATTTATTCACCACTGGGGTTTTTTTTTGCTAAACAAACGAAGACCGAAAATTTTGAAAAATATTTTTGTTTTTTGTTTCTGTTATAACATTTTGTAAATAAGTAATTTTTCTCCTTCACAGATGTGTGCTGATTAGGCTGCACTGCTGGGCACTGATATGCTACACTGAAAGGCAATGATGAGGCAGCACTGGTGGGCACTGATGAGGAGGCACTGATGAGGCTGCAGCGATATGCGACACTGATAGGTGTCACTGCTAGGCAACGATGAGGCGGCACTGATGATGAGGTACTGATGACGAGGTACTGTTAAAGCTGCAGCAATATGCGACGCTGATAGGCTGCACTGATAGGCAATGATGAGGCGGCACTGATTAGCCTGCAGTGATATGCGACACTGATAGGCGTGACTAATAGTCAACACCGATAGGTGGCACTATTAGGCAGCACTCATAGGCACTGACAGGCATCACCGATGGGCACTGACACGCAGCACTTAAGGGCACTGATTGGCAGTACTGGTGGGCACTGATGACGAGGCACTGATGAGGCTGCAGTGATAGGCGGCACTGGTGGGCACTGGTACACATCACAGATAGGCAATGACAGGCATCGCCGATGGGCACTGATATAGAATATAGGTCAGTACTCACAATGCCACAGGATCATCAGCTGCCTCCTTCTGATATCCACCGGGCACTCTTCAGGGAGGGAGACACAGACTCACGATACCACAGGACAGCTGGACACTCTTTCCATCAACCTCCATTGGGTTTTCTCAAGTGAGCTCTTCAGACTATAAGAAGAATCCTAGACTTAGGAAAATTAGCCCCCCCCCCCAGCTTAGACAATATCTGGGATCTCGTTGATGCAGAGTCTCATGCATACTGCCCTGAGGAGCAGAGCCCCTTAAACAGGGAACTCCTCTGACAGGACTGGACCCAGGATCCACAAACTCTGCTACAAGCCTCAGACTATTTATAATCTCAAGCCACCTACTGGACACATCTCCTCAGGAATTGGTTGAGCCCCTATACATTTTCAGGCTGTCTCATCCATTCTTCTTCCCACTCTGATTCTAGATTCCTCTAGAAGGCAAGGGGGAAGCAATCAGATCAGCAGCCTGTGAAACACTGAGCAGACAAAAAACATCAATCTCTGCTCCATTGATTACAGGGGAGCTAAACTAAATTTACCTAGAAACCTAAACTACTAGCTAGAGTGGTGCTTCACTATTTCCAACCTAACTAGTTTTAAAAATGTCCCCTTCTAACACCTATGCTGACTAACCTGTATAAAAAAGATGCTTATATACTTACTTATTTTTAGTCTGTTTAGGTCCAGTCACATGATCCATGCCCCCTATGTCAGACAGTTGCAGCTGCAGGAGGACAGGAGGAACTGTCATCAAGGGCTGGGACATGGGAGCCTATGGGTGATGTCACCACACCCAGGCATTCCCATTCGTTGGCGTGTCCTCTCTGGCTGTCACAGGGGATCATCACGTAACCGGACCAGAATAGGTAACTATACACTTTTTTTTTTACACAAGTTAGTCAGCATAGGAGAGGGAAGGGGACATTTTTAAGACTAGTTAGTTTGAAGCTTGACTTCTACTTTAATGATAAGTCTTGCCACGAGGAGGTGCAAATTAGTGAAATCACCCATTGAACAATCCTAGAACTACATCTTCCAGGAGCTCTTTCCCTGTACACACTGGCCCAGATTCAGGTAGCCTTGCGCTTTTTTTACAGAGGCGCAGCGCACCGTTTTGCCGATGCGCCTCCGTAAATTTCCTGCGCTATGCGCGATTCACGGAGCAGTAGCTCCGTAAATTGCGTGGGCGCTCCGGCAAAATGCCCGGCGTAAGCGCGCGCAATTTCAATGATCCCGTAGGGGGCGTGGATCATTTAAATTAGGCGCGTTCCCGCGCCGAGCGTAGTGCGCATGCTCCGTCGGGAAACTTTCCCGACGTGCATTGCGGTAAATGACGTCGCAAGGACGTCATTTGCTTCAAAGTGAACGTGAATGGCGTCCAGCGCCATTCACGATTCACTTATGCAAACAACGTAAATTTCAAATTTCGCGACGCGGGAACGACGGGTATACTTTAGCATTGGCTGCCCCTGCTATAGAAGGGGCAGCCTTACGCAAAAAACCGACGTACGCAAACGATGTAAACTGCGTACGCAGGGCTCGCGTAGGGTAGTGAATCGGCGTTAGTATGCAATTTGCATACTATACGCTGACCACTACCGGAACGCCACCTAGTGGCCTGCATAAGAATGCAGCCTAAGATATGAGGGCATAAGAGCCTTATGCCACGCATATCTTAGGCTGCAGTCGGCGTAACGAGCTCCCTGAATCAGGAGAAGTCGTTACGCCGGCGCAAGTAAGCAATTGCGCTGCGTAACTATGGTTACGCAGACGCAATTGCTCTCTGCATCTGGGCCAGTGTGGTTGACTTCCATTACCCAATCATGTGCAAGCAAATACATTTTTTTTTATTGTCCTTTTATGTGATCTAGAATGTATTCATCAACCTATTCCCCTTTTCTTTGCTCTCCTTCTTTCCCTTCACCTTATTTTCCAACTCTTTCTCCAGTTGCATCAGTTTGGTGTTTTGGTGGCCCTCCCCTTTACCTTTTTTTAATAATTTCTCTGTACCCTGGTTTCATTAAAATATTTTGAAGTTGAGTATTCTGCTATGCATTATTTTACACACGATTGAACTTATTCCGGATATTATTGCTGTTTCTATTCCTGGTAAATATTTAATTCCAAATTTCTTGTTTAATATTTAATGCAATTTATTGATGCTACTTATTTGCTTGGCTCTGTACAATCATTATGCTCTAAAGCCTCGTACACACGCACGGTTTTCTCGGCAAGAAACAGCAAGAAAACTGCTGGCAGAGCTTTCTTGCCGAGTAAACCGTGCGTGTGTACGAGGCTTTGAGGTTTCACGTCAAGAAAACTGCCCAGAATCTAGACGAGAAAAATAGAGAACCTGCTCTCTATTTTCTCGTTGTGATTCTCGGTAGTGTTTTCCTGCCGAGGAAGCCAAGTGTGTGTATATAAATAATCTAAAATCTCAGAATGAAAAATCCCATGCAATTTCCGTGCACTAAGTGCATGACAAAATACAACATCAAAAATGTGCAGCACTAAGGTGCATGATAGGTAATAAGTGCTAATCAGGTGCATCCATACATTGAAAATAAATTCAAGCAAACGGCACTGGATGTGCAAAATAAGTCCAATGTAAACAAATATATATATATCTTCATCTTCAAAAATCCAAACATGCTAAAAAATGTAAAAAGTAAAGTCCACAACGTTTTCCAAATGTGCAGTGCTCAGGACTAGCTCAGAAAGTGCTTCACTCCCCATGTGCCCAGTCTCACCAGCTTCTTACCTCTGAGGCCGGGTACACACGGGCAAACATGTACGATGAAACCGGTCCGTCGGACCGTTTTCACCGTACATGTCTGCCCAGGGACTTCTGTACGATGGCTGTACTAACCATCGTACAGAAGTCCACGCATAAACAATACGCGGGGCGTGTCCGCGCCGTCGCCGCGACGATGACGCGGCGACGTGGGCGGGCCTGCCTTTTAAATGCTTCCACGCATGCGTCGAAATCATTCGACGCATGCGAGGGACGGCGGGCGCTCGGACATGTACGGTAGGTCTGTACTGACGACCATACATGTCCGAGCGGGCAGGATTCCAGCGGACGGTTTTAAAACAAGTCCAGGAATATTTGCCCGCTGGGAAAAGGCCCGGCGGGCAAATGTTTGCTGGAATTCTGCCCGCTCGCGCCTACACATGACCGAACATGTATGCTGAAACTGGTCCGCGGACCAGTTTCAGCATACATGTTTGGTCGTGTGTACGGGGCCTAAGAGGCTTAAAGTAAGCCTTATGTGAAATCCCAATGGCAGCCCCTCTTTCCCTCCAATTGCAGCAGTGTTGCAGATCAACTTCACTCCACAAAGGCAGCGCTTAGCCAGTGTACAAGCCCCTCTTCATTTGAATCAATGACTCCCCATAAGGCACATATGGAAGGAATAACGCTCACAATAGTGTAAAAACGTCAGCATAATTTTAATATAGACATAATAAACACTCACATTTCAGTTAAGGATCTCAAACATCAGACATCAAACACAGTAGTATCTCCACTCCCGGCCGAGAGTGGACACAACGTCACCAACAGCTCACTTCCCTCATGCGTATCGTGGCTGTGCACGCCACTAAATCATAGGGTATTCTTGCCAGGAATCTAGTCGGGGAAAAATATGTTTTTTTCCTGACGAGAATCCAGGCCGTTTGTACAGGGCTTTCGTTTCATACCATGCTTGGATGTTATTTACACATGATACCGGCCCATTCTCATGCACTTCTGGAAGAATGGTCAAACATTCCCATATACACACTCCAAAACCTTGTCGATAGCCTTCCCAGAAGAGTTGAAGCTGTTATAGCTGCAAAGGGTGGGCCAACTCAATATTGAACCCTACAGTCTAAGTCTGGGATGCCATTAAAGTTGATGTAAAAGCAGGTGTCCCAATACTTTTGGTAATATATAGCCAGATTCAGATAGACTGGCTTAATTTTGAGGCGGCATAGCGTATCGCATATACGCTACACCGCCATAAGTCAGAGAGGCAAGTGCTGTATTCACAAAGCACTTGCCTCCTAAGTTATGGCGGCGTAGCATAAATGGGCCGGCGTAAGCGCTCCTAATTCAAATGATGAACAGGGGGGCGTGTTTTATGTTAATGACTAGTGACCCGACGTGATTGACGTTTTTATGAACGGCGCATAACGCCGTCCGTGTACATATCCCAGTGTGCATTGCTCCAAAGTACGGCGCAAGGACGTATTGGTTTCGACGTGAACGTAAATTACGTCCAGCCCCATTCACGGACGACTTGCGCAAACGACGTAAACATTTCCAAATTCGACGCGGGAACAACGTCAATACTTAACATTGGCTAGGCCAGCTTTTTGTTCGACTAACTATATGCCGGATAAAGCCTTAGGTAAACGACAAAAAAAATGTGCCGGGCGCCCGTACGTTTCTGAATCGGCGTATCTAGCACATTTGCATATTCTACGCCGAAATTAACGGAATCGCCACCTAGCGGCCAGCGGCATAGGAGACTTACGCCGCTCGTATCTTAGCCTAATTTAAGCATATCTGGTTTCCAGAATACGCTTAAATTTACGACGGTGTAGATTCAGAGTTACGACAGCGTATCTACTGATACGCCGGCGTAAACGTCTCTGAATCCAGCTAATAGTGTACAGTATATTGGCCATGATTAAACCATTGCTGGTTTTTAGTTTAGTTGTATGCACTCGTTGCTTTTCCTTGCAGTCAGTAGATGTTCTCTATGGCATTTGTCCGCTCCTGCTTAACAACTTTCATTTGCTAATCGTTGTATGAAGCTGACTGCACAAACATTCTATCTTTTATCTTCGGAAAATGACTTCTACTTTAGAGGTCCTTCAAAACAAATTATTACTGAAAGGGAAAAAAATATATAAACAGAAACAGCTATTTTTCTTGTAACCCAATGCCCGTTATGTGATTAAATAGACACGAAAGCTTTTATGTTCCTAAGCTCAAGGACACCAAGAGAAAGAAAAACCAAGTTGAAGGAACGGCTTGTAACCTATAGATACCCAGCTAGTTTATTTATATGACACAGACTGTCGCCTGAACCCTGAGAAACCGACTAGATGAAACTCAATGACATTTTACTGGGAAAGAGAAGCACGACAGATGACAAAGTCACGATTCTCACGAAGAACAATTTTTATAGCTTTTTCTCTTTTTATGGCCTCAGAACTCAGATGAATCAAGCTCAATTGAATATGTACTGTTTTATACTGTTTTATTATCAGATGTTCAGAATAGTCACTGTGCTCTATAACAGTAGAGAAATCCCATAAGGCAACTATCTCGCTAATTTAATTTGGGAGGCACAAAGGCAAATATGAATGAAGTTCTCTCTTGGCTGTGAATTAAATATTCAGCAGGCTTGTCGGAAAAATTACTTTTCTAACTTATGACTATGTAGCCAGTGGCGGAAAAGATTTGTTCTATTTCACCGAATGTAACCATTTGAGTCGCTGGACCTTTTTTCCCCCAAAATCCCCCTTGAGTACCAGGGCTCCTTTTTCTTTTTGGTTTCGGTGAGGTCTTGGTTCTGCACATTAAACCTTTTTTTACCCTAATGCAGCCTTTCCAAACCGTTTCAACTAGAGGTAGATCGATATGGGTTTTCCTCTGGCCGATGCCAATATTTAGAAATTGGGGTGGCCAATGGCCGATATATGATGCCGATTTTTGTGGCTGATATTTTAGGTTGATTTAAAAAAAAAAACACAACCTCACCCACTCCACTCCTTCCTGCTTACTCCTGTCACTCTAGCACACACTTGATGTCCTCAGTACAGATGGCACTGGTAGGTGGCACTGGTTTGGAACTGGCAGGTGGCACTGGTTTGGAACTGACAGATGGCACTGGCAAAAGGCACTGGTTTGGAACTGACAGATGGCACTGGTTTGGAACTGACAGATGGCACTGATTGGCACTGGCAGGTGGTACTGGTTGGCATTCGCAGGTGGCACTGGTTTGGAACTGACAGATGGCACTATTGGCACTGGTTTGGAACTGACAGATGGCACTGGTTTGGAACTGACAGATGGCACTGGAAGGTGGCACTGATTGGCACTGGCAGGTGGCACTGGTTTGGAACTGACAGATGCCACTATTGGCACTGAGAGATGGCATTGATTGGCACTAGCAGGTGGCACTGGTTTGCAACTGACAGATGGCACTAGTTTGGGACAGATGGCACGGGCAGGTGGCACTGATTGGCAGTGGCACTGACAGATGGCACTGGCTGGTGGCACTGGCAGATTTCACACTAAGCCGAGTGTAACTGTAACTGTGTGAAACTAAGAGAGAGGAGAGAGAGAGGGGATCTGTCAGCTCGATGTCGGGGGTGGGCGGGACCCAGCAGGTAAATTACACCAGCCAATGATTTGGCTGCTTTAGAAAGGGGGTGGGGCCACATACATGCAGCGGCCTGCCCAGATATCATCCCATTGGTTGGTGTAATATAGCTGCTGGGTCCTGCCCACCCCCAACATCGCGCTAACAGCTCCTCTCTCTCTCTCTCTTTCTCCTCTCTGTTACTTGTCAGTTTCACACTCAGCGCAGTGCTTGATGCTGCCAGAGCCGCTGAGTGTGGAGAAGCAAGGAGGAACGGCAGTCAGTGTAAAATATCGGCTTAAGTTTGATAATAATCGGCTGATGCCAATTTATCAAAAATGGCCAAATATCGGCCGATATATCGGCCGGCCCATATATATCGGTCTACCTCTAGTTTCAACACAGAGACAATCTTGAAATAAGGTTCTGGTCTCAAGAAACCACTGCTCCTTCTTCTATTTCGCAGAATGTAAGCACTTGAGTCCTTGGGCCTTTTCTTCCAAAATCCCCCTCGAGTCACAGGGCTTTTTTTTTTCTTTTGGTGAGGTCTTGGTTCTGCACATTATATCTTGTATACCCTAATGCAGCCTTTCTCAACCATTTCAACACAGAAGAACCCTTGAAATAACGTTCGGGGTTTCAGAGAACCCCTGCTAAAAAATTACTATATCTACAACTCATGATACATTAGTGTTAGAGCTGCAGGATTCTGGCCAAAATGAGAATCACGATTTTTCTGCTTAGAATAAAGATCACGATTCTCTCACGAGTCTCGCAGCGTAAAATCTTTCACATTATACAAAAACATTTGGGCTAACTTTATATTTTTTAATTCATTAAAGTAAATTTTTCCCAGAAAATTGCATTTGAAAGACCGCTGCGCAAAAATAGTGCGACATAAAATATTGCAACAAACACCGTTTTATTCTCTATGGTCTCTACTAAAAATATATATATATATGTAACGAGACCCTTGCTCGCTCGCTTCCGCTCTCCCGACACTCCTCTGCTACTATTGAGTCAGCTTGCAGATCGCAACGTCTGATGGTTCGGTCATCCAAGGCTCCGGGATCCGAACTACGGCTATGTGCTGTTCGGAATCCATTAGAACAAACACCAGGCAGGCTGTATGTAAGTTCAAACAGGAAGACCTTTATTGGAAGCACACAACACACTTGTATACAGAATTTGGAACATCCCGCCCCCAAAAACCGCTTTCCTATTGGTCAATTGTAAAGTTCATGTAGTTCTCCTTCAGGTCCTCTTAGGCATGCAAATGAGGACTTGAAAATTAGTCAGCAGGGATTGGTCCGATAGCTTGAATTATGTCTGCTATGTGTAATGAGACAGAAGCCCCAGGGGGCAATCAATGTACACAATAGCCAGACACAGAACAATGGAGCCGTCTGGAGCCTTAAGACAGAGCAGAAGACCCCCCACTGTGTAACAGATTTCAAGGAGGAACACTTCCGCATTCCAAGGTCCATGACCATATATATATATATATATATATATATATATATATATATATATATATATATATATATATATATATATATATATATATATATATATATATATATATATATATATATAATGTTTGGGGGTTCTAAGTAATTTTCTACCAAAAAAAAATATTTTAACTTGAAAACAACTGTCAGAAAAAGGTTTGGTGTTTAAGTGGTTAAACGTTCCTAATTTCCATACAGAAGTCTATTCCTTTGATGTAAAGGACAAATTGATACAATGTTTAGACTTAACATTCCACTGATAGAATGTTTTAAAACTTGGCAGACTGCCCAGACTTTGACTTTTAACAGCTGAGAGTAGAGAGAAAATTCTCTGCATACCAAAGATCGGGAAAATCAGGTAACCCGTTGTCAAACCCTTTGTCAACGGGAAAAAAATTGTGATAACGATTCATTGACGATTAATCGTGCAGCTCTAATTAGTGTGATGGTCAGTGGGAAGAATGCTCCTTATACTTGTGGTCACTGGGAAGAATTCCCCCCTTACAGATAGCTAAAAAGACAGTTACATTACAATTTGGTACAGGAGGAATCAGAAGACCCTGATCGTTAAAGCTTACTATCTAGGATGGAGGGTCAATGGATAGAAAAGGTAATAGCTGTGGAAGATGAGTTGATGGAGAAAGAAATGAAAACAGTGTATTAGTTAGAAGCAGGATAAGCTTCTTTAACCACTTTACTACCGGCCGCCGTCAATTGACGGCGGCACGTCTTGCAGAGCAAGCCCGGCGGCTGCGATGGCCGCCGGGCACCCGCGATTGCCCAGTAACTGAGCAGGACTGTGGATCTCTGTGTGTAAAAACAAAGATCCACGTCCTGCCGTGTTTCTCGTCGTAAACGAGCCCGACGAGAAACACAATGAAAAAATTGAGGCTCCCGACGAAAAAAAAGAGAGCATGTTCTATTTTTTTTTTTTTTGTCGAGATCCACGACAGTTTTCTCGACAAAAAACATACACACAACGTTTTTCTCGGCAAAAAAGCTCTGCTTTTCTTGATAGCTTTTGCAGAGGAAAACGGTCGTGTGTACGAGGCATAAGGATACATCTGTAGAGTGAATAGATGGATAATACAGCAAGGGAAAGAAAGAAAACTAGTAAATGCATTTGTAGGTACAGTCAGGGCCGCCATCAGGGGGGTACAGGCAGTACACCTGTAAGGGGCCCGGAGGCCCCCAGGGCCCCAGATGGCAAACCCCCCCTTTTTTTTAATTTATTTTTTATAAAAAAAAAAAAAAATGATATATCTTTATTTTATTTTTTATTAAAGGGACAATTTTTTTTTTTAGAGGTCTGTAGGTCCCCAGGGGCCCGGAGGCCCCTAGGGCCCCGGATGGCAACCCCCCTTTTTTTTTTTTTTTTTTATAAAAAATATTTTTTTTTTATATATTTTTCTTTTATTTTTTATTAAAGGGACAATTTTTTTTTTATATAATTTTTTTTCTTTTTATTTATATATATATATATATATATATATATATATATATATATATTATTAAAGGGCTCAGAGGTCCCCAGGGCCCCATGTGGCAAACCCCCTTGTTTTTCTTTTTTTTATAAATGTTTCTTTTTTTCTTGTTTTATATATATATATTTTTGTATTTATTTTTTATTAAAAGGCCCAGAGGTCCCCAGGGCCCTGGATGGCAACCCTCATTTTTTATTTTTTTTATAAATGTTTATTTATTTATTTTTATATATATATATATATATATATATATATATATATATATATATATATATATATATATATATATATATATATATATATTTTTTTTTATTAAAGGGCCCAGAGGTTTCTTTTTTTTTTTTATTAAATGGCCCAGAGGTCCCGGATGGCAACCCCCCTTTTTTGTAATTTATTTTTATAAAAAATAAATACATTTGTTAAAGGGCCCAGAGGTCCCCAGGGCCCCAGATGGCAACCCCCCTTTTTAAAAAAAAATATATATATATATATATGTTTTATATATATTTTTTATTTCTTTTTTTTCTTTCTATTAAAGGGCCCCGAGGTCCCCAGGGCCCCGGATGGCTACCTCACTTTTTTATATATATGTTTCTTTATTTCTTCTTTTTTTTGTAAAGGCCCCCCCCCCCCCGTTTCTCAATTTGCAACAACCCCCCGGTTCTCAATTTCAGGCGGCAGGGAGCCCATGCCTGAAGCTGTGTAAGGGACCCCATAATTCCCTGGGTACAGTATACATGAAGCGTATAGTGAGCTCCTGAAGGAAACGATCTGTGCATACAAGGAGCAATAACATAGGCTGGTAAAGGAGTTCTAAGTTATTTCTATGCGTAGGGGCCCTCTGCGTCTTTTGTTGTGGATCTTGTACAGCTTCCATACCTTCAGGAGAGGCGGCATGTGCTCAGCTGAAGATGTATTGCTTCCATACAGTAGATGATGAGTCATTACCAAAAAATGACTTAAATTATGAGCTCCCACTTCTAATGGGATTCGTAATTTAAATTTACATGAAGCAGCAGCTGCACATATATAGAGTCTCATTAAACGGTGGAATTTTAAAACACAGCATAAAGCTAACTTAATTGTAGCACAAGTGGAATCATGCCTGAAACGACACCTATAATGATTATTTATTTCCAATTTCCTGTTTAATTTTATGTCCTAATGAGCAATCAGAGGCACCAACACCATTTAAGTGTTTGACTGCATAGTCCAAGTGTAAATAATAATTTAAAGTTGTCATGACGGGACTGCGAATGTGCTAATATCATGTGTACTGTGGCATGCTAACCTAATGTTATCTTATGCAAACCCCCTTCATATGGAATACACTTAAACCCCATACACACGATCGGACCTTAGTCCGACCCAAATCACATCGGAATTCCGACAGAATTTCATCGGAGTAAAAGAGAACATGTTTTCTATCTAAACTCCGATGGAATTCATTGGAATTTCCGATGGAATTACTCTGATGGGGCATAAATACCTTCGGAATTTCCAATGGAAAAAGTCTGTCTGACTTTTTCAAACGGAAATTCCGATCGTGTGTACGGAGCTTAAGGTCCCCACTGGGGCATGATCTGGCCGATCTTTGAAATTCATCTTTAACCACTTGCTTACTGGGCACATATACCCCCCTCCTGCCCAGGTGAAATTTCAGCTTCCGGCACTGCGTCGCTTTAACTGACAATTGCGCGGTCGTGCGACGTAGCTCCCAAACAAAATTGACGTCCTTTTTTCCCCACAAGTAGAGCTTTCTTTCGGTGGTATTTGATTGCCTCTGCGGTTTTTATTTTTTGCGCTATAAACAAAAAAGCGCAACAATTTTGAAAAAAAAAAATACAATATTTTTTACTTGTTGCTATAATAAATAGCCCCATTAAAAAAAAAAAAAAAATCTTAGCTTAGGCCGATACGTATTCTACATATTTTTGGTAAAAAAAAAAAAAACGCAATAAGCGTTTGAGCAAAAGTTATAGTGCCTACAAAATAGGGGACAGAGTTGTTTTTTTTTTATTATCTTTTTTTTACTAGTAATGGCGGCGATCTGTGATTTTTATTGGGACGGCGACATTATGGTGGACACATCGGACACATTTTTGGCACCATTCACATTTATACTGCGATCAGTGGTATATATATGCACTAATTACTGTATAAATGTGACTGGCATTGAAGGGGTTAACACTAGGGGGTGAGGAAGGGGTTAAATAGGGGGTGACTGGGGGAGGTGACCGATCTGTGTCCCTATGTACAAGAGACACAGATCGGTCTCCTCTCCAGAGACAGGACGCTGTCTCTGTGTGAGCCGGCAATGAGAGATGATTTCATATGTTTACATATGAGATCATCTCTCATTGGCCGCACAAATCGCATAGCAATCGCACACCACTCTGATTGGCCGTTCGCCGCGATCTGTGATTGGCTGTGTCCAAGGGACATGGCCAACACAGAGTTTCGCCGCTGCGCGTTCGGGAGCGCGCGCCGGGAACGCCAAAAGGGGCGAACGTCAATTGACGTCCAGATTTTCAGGTCCACGCTGTAGCCATCATTCGGCTATAGCGCGGGCCCCAGGTGGTTAATTTAGCTACTGTACTTCCATGTAAAGCTGTTCAACACAGAGGAACCCTTGAAATAACTGCGGTCTCAGGGAACCCCTGCTAAAAATGACTCTACAACCCATGATACATTAGTGTGATGGTCAGTGGGAAGAATGCTCCTTACATTTGTGGTCATTGGGAAGAATGCTCCTTACATTTGTGGTCATTGGGAAAAATGCTCCTTGCACTCATAGGCGTGTTGCACAGGGTGTGCCAGGTGTGCCCAGGCACACCCTAATGACCCTGTGCTGCACAGATTCTCCCTGCTGCTTGGCTGCAGAGAAAGGGACTCTGGAATCTCTGTCCTCAGCCTCTTTCTCTGTCTCAAAAGTGAGATATCAGGGGTCTGTTTAGGCCCCTGATATCTGACCAAAGCCCCCAAATGGTGATCCTAAAAAATTGTAAAAGAAAATAATAAAAAATTACTGTAAAGATAAAATTGCAAAAAAAAAAAAATGTAATAAAAGTAAATAAAAATAAACTACTGACAGCAGTCCCTGTCCACTGACACCATCCACTGTTCTACTGACATTGTCCTTTGCCCTATATATATCATGTGTGTTTGAGCTATGGGGTGCACACCCTAATGTAATAGGCTGTGCACACCTATGCTTGCACTTATGGTCTTTGGGAAGAATTACCCCTTTACAGATAGCTAGAAAGATCAATGGTGTCAGTGGGATATTATCTGAGAGGCAGAAATTGCATATAACTCAAGGAACCCCTAACAGCCTCTGAGGGGACCCTAGGGTTCCATAGAACCCTGGTTGAGAAACCCTGCTGTAGAGACTTGAATGTTGCAGGCAAAAGGTTCCCCAGCTGCTCTCTCTTTTAGCCCATTGCAGCATCATCCTAACATACTGGAGATAGAGAACGAAAAGGGAGCTATATAGCATAGTATCATATAATAAGAAGCTGCAGTCCTACCCAGCCAGGAGCATTGTCAGAATACATGTATACTGTATATATATATATATTAGCACATTGGGTTTTTGGATACCATTAGCAATCCACTGACTGATTTCATTTGTTACTTGCTGTTGCACTTTAAAGCAGACCTTGCACAACAATCTACTTATTGGTAGCATCTCACCCCCAAGGTTATAGAGAAAAAAAATTCAAGCACAAGTAAAAAATATAAATATTCCACAGGTTTTATCAAGGCAGGAATGACATCACTGGATCTTCTCACAGGACCTAGAAAAGCTTAGGATCCCAAATCCCACAATAATGCACTCCTCAACAATACAGAAGCATATGCTTGTTGGATTTGGAGCACTCAGCTTTCCCAGGACCCCAAAAGAAGGCCTAGAGCAGTGGTTCTCAACCTGGGGGTCAGGGCCCCCTCGGGGGTCAAATGATGATTTGCCAGGAGTCACCAAATCCTGGGCTGTTCCTGAAGCCTGCACTGTTCTCCCAGGAAGGGACATAAGAGGGGGAGGAACGAAGAAAAAGGGAGAGAAAGGGGGAACAAAAAGAGAGCAAGAAAGACAGAGGGAGGGATGGGGGAAAAACAAGGAATTAGGATAGAGAGAGATGAAAGGGAAAGAAAGTTGAACAAAGAGAGGGGAACATCCGAAAATGTACCATAAGGGGTTTTAATAGTGTACGAGTGGAAAGCACTCAGGGAACGCTAAATGTCCGCGGGTTAGGGACGCAAATTACTTGTCTTGCCTTGGGTGCTTTCAACCCACGCTATGAAAATAATTTTACTGTTATGGCGCGTACACACGATCAGTCCATCCGATGAGAACGGACCGATGGAACGTTTTCACGATCGTGTCAGAACGCAGTGACGTAAAACACAACGACGCGCTGAAAAAACGAAGTTCAATGCTTCCAAGCATGTGTCGACTTGATTCTGAGCATGTGTGGATTTTTAACCGATGGTAGTGCCTACTAACGATCGTTTTTTTCCCATCGGTTAAATTTAAAGCAAGTTGGCTTTTTTTAACCCATGGTTAAATAACCTATGGGGCCCACACACGATCGGTTTTGACTGATGAAAACGGTCCATCAGACTGTTGTCCTCTGTTTAACCTATCGTGTGTACGAGGCCTTAGGGGTCCCCACAACTTGGGAAATTTTATCAAGGGGTCACGGCACTAGTAGGTTGAGAACCACTGGCCTAGAGACAACACCCTCCTTTTCAGGGTGTCAGTTTGAAACACAACAATGGCACTACCTGCCTGGAGTCTGCATGCTCTCCATGGGTTTCCTCTGAGTACTCTGGTTTCCTCCAATACTCCAAAGACATGTTGTTAGGTTAATTGGCTCATGTCAAATTGACCCTAGTCTATGTATGTATGAATGTTAGTTGAGGACCTTAGATGGTAAGCTCCTTGAGGGCAGGGACTGATGTAAAGTGCTGCGTAAATTGACATCGCTATATAAATACCTGTAATAAATAGTTGTTTTCTGGGCTTTTTTTTTTCAAACAATAGGTGCTGGAACTCAACCACGACCCCCCAAAACCCCTCCACCCACACACACCCTCCAAATCACATCAAATAGTGGGTGTGGTCAGTCAAATTTCAGGAACAGTAGGAGAGTCTTGAAGGGGCATTAATGACCAGTATTGTATTACATACAGAGTGCAGAGTTCAGGGGGGTTACACGCAGTGTCATCTTAAGAGCATTATAGGCCCCCGGGCAATACAGTGCACTGGGCCCCTGTCTACACAATCACGCACGAGAATTTACTGACAAAAATCATAAAATTTACTGGCAGAACCACATTTTTTACTGCCACTGCAAAAAAAGTATCTAAAATTTCAGTTTTCAGTGCCGAACAATGCAAATGTCAGTATTTAAACTATAAACATATAGTGCTATTAGCAATGTGTTTTAAGTTAAACAAAAGTAAAAAAAAAAATGACTTCATTGACATGAAGGTCAGGTCACTATAACCCAGCCAGCACAGAGTTTCCTCTTACATCAGAGTCTGCAGGATTCCCCCTTACCATGAAAGAGAACTCTTATGTAAAGGGGAATGCTGCAGATCATGATCTAAGGGGGGAACTCTGATGTGGAGGGGGGCTATGGTGACCAGAGACCACCTTATATCAGAGTCCACTCCTTTCTCTTTCCCACTTACATCAGGGTCCGCAGACTGAGTTCCCCCTTGCATTGTAAGGGGGAATCCTGCAGACTCTGATGTAAAGGGGAACTCTGATGTGGGGGGCACTCTGGTGACCAGAGACCACCTTCCGTAGAGTAAATACACTAAGGTAAGGGGGGACACTAATATAGGAGGGGGAACCTTTATATCAGTGCCCCCTTACATTTTTGCATTCACTCCCCCCTTACATCAGCAACCCCCCGCACTCGTGGAGTACCGGATCTTCTCTGTGATTTCCGCAAACTGGGCATGGGCAGTTCTAACCTGTCACTCTCCACAATTTTTTACTGGGGTTGCTGGGCAGCTGGTGGGGCCCCCCAGGCAAGCGGGGCCCCCGGGCAACTTCCCAGCGTGCAGGAGTTCAGGGGGGTTACACACAGAGTGCAGAGTTCAGGGGGGTTACACACAGAGTGCAGAGCTGTCACTTGAACACAGAAACTGGACTTTTATGTTTACAAGTGATTGTAGTGAGCAGACCCCCCCCCCCCCCCAAGGGTCTGAGCCAGAGGTGTTCCCCCTGAGAAAAAACCCTGGTAGTTTTTAATCTGGAAGTGAGGACCTACCAAATAAGCCAACCATTGCAATTTCATCCAGGGTTCGTATTATTAACAAAAATTGTGCAGACAGCTTCCAACAATGATTAACTTCAATATAATTTTTTGTATTTTTACTGAGAATACTCTCACTCTTTTGTTGCATAAGTACTTTACCAGCAATTCATATTTTTAATATGTTCTACGGACATTAAATGGTGGAATGTGGCAGAACTTTATAAATAAGTGTTGATGATAAGCAGTACATTAAAAACATCTGTGAAGCGCCAGGGGATTACATTACTGGGCAGTTTTTGGACAATTCTCCAGAACTGATCCCACAATCCGGAGGATAATTTTACATTAATCTAAAATACAGTAGTTAAAAGGTTATTCATATCTACATACTAGAATAAATCCCTGCAGACCATAGATGACTTCTCTGTTTTACCATAGATCACATTCTGCACTGGTAGTTTCCAAACTCAGGTTCTACATCTGATTATCTCCTGTGAGTATATGAGATAAAAATCTCTTAGAATGTTTAGAGACCTTTTTGTGGAGGTAAGCTCAGAAGATACATTTTGAGGCTAAAGGGGATCCAGGGCCATCTTAATGCAAGGGCACTCCTGGGCACTGCCCAGGGGCCCCAGGTACATGGGGGGCCCCACAATAATCTTGCATTACATCATACTTGCCAACTGTCCTGGATTTTCTGGAAAAGTCATGCCTTTTACTAAACTGTCCCGATATGGTCGTGTCCCGGGAAGCGTCCCAGAACCTATACTGTGCCCTCCTGGCCCCCCTGTACTGTGCCCTTCTGCATTCCCCCTGCACTGTGCACTTCTGCATTCCCCCCTGTGATGTGCTCTTTGTGTTGACTAGTCTTTGACGCCAGTCAAACCCCTGTCACTAAATAAAATGGTTAGCTTACAGTCCTGTTTACACCTTGCCTTTGATTGGTGCTTCGATGAGGCTTTGTTGGGGCTTCGATGAGGCTTCATTGGGGCTTCCATGAGGCTTTGGTGGAGTTTCAATGGGGCTTCGATGACCCTTTGATGGGGCTTCGGTGAGGCTTTGTGGGGCTTCGGTAAAGGTTTGGTGGGGCTTCAAGCAAGCTTTGCCGTAGACTTCTATGGAGGCTTTAAAGACGCTTTGAAGCACCACTAAAGCTACATGGGGTATCATTTTTGAAGCAAAGCAAAAGCAAGGTTTAAACAGGACTGGGTTTTTTTTTTTTTTGGGGAGGGGGGGAGGGTGAAGGCATACATGGGAATACATAGGACAATATTGTACAATGTTTATGTTATTCCCCTAGGGAAGAAGGGGATATGTACAACGAATATAGTGAACTTGGTGTTGAGTTATTCACTTTACGGTCAACACTGAGGACAAGGGGGCACTCTTTACGTCTAGAGGAAAAGAGATTCTCCAAATACAGAAAGGTTTCTTCACAGTAAGAGCTGTGAAAATGTGGAATAGACTCCCTCCAGAGGTGGTTCTGGCCAGCTAAGTAGATTGCTTCAAGAAAGGCCTGGATACTTTCCTAAATGTACATAAAATAACTGAGTACTAAGATTTATAGGTAAAGTTGATCCAGGGTAAATCCGATTGCCTCTCGGGGGATCGGGGAGGATTTTTTTCCCCTGCTGTAGCAAATTGGATCATGCTCTGCTGGGGTTTTTTGCCTTCCTCTGGATCAACTGTGGGTATGGAGTTGGGTGTATAGGATTGTACTGTGTTTTTTATTTTGTTTTTTTGTTTTTTGTGGTTGAACTGGATGGACGTGTGTCTTTTTTCAACCTGACTAACTATGAATAAGCAACGGATTATGAGTATTAATTGGTATATTGGTTATAATTAATTAATAATGAGCACTTAGGTGCTTAAAAAACACGTGAAGGATGGGGGGGAGGGAAGCGGAGAGAAATTGTTTCTTCTCTCCTTCCGTTCACTCTGCTATCCGTTTGAGGGTGGAATGGGGTCACCCCTTTTTTTTTTTTTTTTTGGGGGGGGGGGGGTCCTAAGATATGAAATAATACAGGTGTGTAGGTGAAATATGCAGCTGAGTAGAGGAGCCCGCCACATAAGTGAATGGGAGATAGGTAGCTGTCTTTTTCTATGTATTAAGGAAGAAGGGTGGGGTATGTTAGATACTAGACCTAAAAAAGAGTTTATGGTCAGTAAAATAGGGGATAGAAGAAATTCCTCTCCACTCCCATCCGAGAATGGATGGGGGAAGATACAAGAGAGGGGAGTGGGGAAGGGTAGGGTGGGGGAGGGGGAATGAGTGTAAGAGTGAAGAGAGAATGGGGAAGTCAATGGTGTGATTTAGGTACCCAAGAGATTCCACCCAAAAGAATGGAGTGGTATAGGGAACAATCAGGGCCGTCTTTAATATAGTTTGGGCCCTGGGCAAACATTTTTTTTGGGCCCCCCTCGAGCTTATTTTGGGCCTGGCTGGTTCACATGTATGTTTTGGCGGTCCTCATTTGTGCAGGCACAGCAGCCCATTGATTTGAATGGGCTGCCATGCCTTTGTTTACTGCAGAAAAAAGGTGCATTCAGCATTTTAAAAATACAGTTGCCTTGAAATCCATTCTGCTTTTGCACCATGCTACTTACCTGCAGTTCTTGCACACACAAACGTACTGTGTTTTTAAAAGCTAAACGTCTAAAAATGCAGCAAGTTTGACAGTGCGGGAACTGCAGATAAGTCACAGCAGACAGCAGAATGGACAGACAGTGCTGTATTTCAGTGCTTGATGGGCATAGGCGTGCCGTGTGCGCAGCCTATTACATGAGGCGTGCGCTTTTCTTTGCAGGAAACGCAGGCATGGCGGCCCATTCAAATGAATGGGCTGCTGTGCCTGCGCAAATGTGGGCCGCCAAAACACATACATGTGAACCAGCCAGGCCCAAAATAAGCCCATCAAGCAGTTAAATACAGACAGTAATGCCATGTGCTCTGAGACCTTACTCAGCCTGGACTGCAGGACTGGTCTGTGATTTAAAGAGTTCCTCTATTTTACACATGGCATGGCATGGGGTCCCATGGTGCTAAAGCAGAATGGACAGACGGTGCTGTGACCCCATGCCATGCCATGTGTAAAATAGAGGAACTTTTTAAAACACTGACCAGACCTGCAGTGAATCATCAAATATTATAAAGACTTTGGGCACACTCTACAGAAAACTTCTATTTACAATATAGATTAGCAAACAGTGACATACCTTGAGGATCAGGACATGAAAAAGTCAGCCTCGGGAAGAGAAAACTGGGGATGTTATAAAATCACATTCTAATTCACTTTTATATACAAGCAGCACCCAGTGGCAGGAAGGGAGAAGTGCACGTCTAAAGGGAAGCCTTTAGACGGAGGCTGTACATTTTAAAACACTGGGAAGGGAAGCAGCACTGTCACTGGCTGCGTGCCGCTGATGATTTTCAGCCTGATTTGTGGGGAGCACAGGGGCTTAATGGGCGGCAGGGCCGCCATCAGGAATTATGGGGCCACTTACACAGCTTCAGGCATGGGCCCCCTGGAGCAGAGAACCGGGATGGGGGGGGGGGGGGGGGCGGCCGCCTAAAAATGAGAAGCAGGGGGGGGGGGCTGCCGCAAATTTAGAAGCGGTGGGCCCTTTACAAAAAAAGAAATATAGAAAGAAATAAAGACAAATATATATAAAAAAAGGGGTGTAGCCATCCGGGGCCCTGGGGACCTCTGGGCCCTTTAATAAAAATAAAAAAAGAAATAAAAAATATATATAAAACATATATTTAAAAAAGGGGGTTGCCATCTGGGGCCCTGGGGACCTTTGGGCCCTTTAATAATGTTTTTTTAATAAAAATAAATTACAAAAAAAAGGGGGTTGCCATCCGGGACCTCTGGGCCCTTTAATAAAAAATAAAAAAATATATATAAAAAAGAAACATTTATATAAAAAAAGGGGGGGGTTGCCATCCAGGGCCCTGGGGACCTCTGGGCCCTTTAATAAAATAAAAAAAATATATATATAAACACAAATAAAAAAAATAAACATTTATAAAAAAAATAAAGGGTGTTTGCCACATGGGGCCCTGGGGACCTCTGAGCCCTTTAATAAAAAAAAAAATATATATATATATATATATATATATATATATATATATAAAAAAAAAAAAATAATAATATATAATAATAATAATATCCCTGGGGACCTCTGGGTCCTTTAATAATAATTATAATAATAACATTTATATTATATATATATATATATATATATATATATATATATATATATATATATATATATATATATATATATATATATATATATATATATAATAAAGAAATATATAAAAAAGTTTTTTTTATATATTAAAAAAAGGGGGGTTGTCATCCTGGGCCCTGGGGAACTACGGGCCCCTGGGGACCCCCGGACCTCTAAAAAAAAATTGTCCCTTTAATAAAAAATAAAATAAAAATATATTAAAAAAAAATATTTCTTTTATTTAAAAATAAATAATAAATAGGGGGTTGCCATCTGGGGCCCTGGGGGCCTCCGGGCCCCTGGGGACCCCTAAAAAAAATTGTCCCTTTAAAAAAAAAATATATATATATTAAAAAATAAATAAAAATTATTTAAAAATAAATAAAAAAAGGGGGGGTTGCCATCTGGGGCCCTGGGGGGGGTTGCTTTGGGCCCCCAACAGTGACAGGGCCCAGGGCACCTGCCCCATTTGCCCTGCGGTAAAGACGGCCCTGGGAACAATGGAGGTATAAATTCCTTGCATATTCTAGATATTATGCCCGGGAAGGATAACTGTTTTTCGATTTTATCCTGGAATGTTCGAGGATTAAATTCAAAGTTTAAACGTGCATTAATGTTTCAGTATATAAGAAAATATTCTCCCCACCTGATTGTACTACAGGAGACACATTAAATGGGAAAAAAATGAATAACGCTAAAAAAAGCCTGGATACAGAAAACATATCACTCTACGTATTCTTCATATGCCAGAGGGGTGTCGATTCTAGTAAATAAATCTTTTACAGGAGAAATAGAGAAGGCTTATATAGACGTAAATGGAAAATATGTTATTCTAGTATATAGGATGGGTAAACAGAGATATGTAATAGCAGCTGTGTATATTCCACCCCCATTTTCGGTGGCAGTACTGAACGAGATAATGGAAAAAATCATGCAGTACATGCCAGCAAGATTGGTATTAATAGGAGATTTTAAGGCTGTCCTATCACCAGAGCTGGATAGACCAAAACCCCCTAAACAACATTCAACAGAATTATATAACTGGGCACAGGTAATGGGGGTAACGGATGTTTGGCGGTGGAGGAATCCAGGAGAAAGGGGATACTCATGTTTTTCCACTTCATATAAGATGGCATCTAGAATAGATTTAGCATTTACCGATTCCACGATGCTAGCTGATATCGTGGAGGCCAAATACCTGCCGAGTGGTCTTTCGGATCACTCTCCTTTATTCTTGTCAATACGTATTCCAATTCCTAAAAATGCGTCCCTGTGGAGATTAACTCCGCAATGGGTGGATCACCCAGAAATAGTAGAAAAAATGGAATCAATAATTATGGAATACTGGGAGAATAACACAGGATCAGCCTCGGTAGAGACGGTATGGGATGCGTTCAAAGCCTATACACGAGGGCAATACATATCAAATATTTCAACAGCCAATAAAAAACAGAAGGTTAAGGAACAAGAGTTGAAAATACAGATTGATATACAAAGGGAGAGATATGGGCAGGACTCCAGTAGCATTAACTTTGATGAAATGATGGCAGCACATAGAGATCTACATCTACACATGGAAGAAATAACAAGATTGGAAATGCATAAAAATAGACAGAATATTTTTGAACAGGGAGATAAGGGGGGCAGATTTCTGGCAAGGCTGGCGCAACAAGAATATCAAGCCACAATTATATCAGAGATTGAGGACTTAAATGGACAGATAGTAAAAGAACCCAAAGAGATACTGGAGGCCTTCAGAGAGTATTATAGCATGCTTTACACCTACTCTCTCCCATCTGGCTCCTGCCCAGAGAATATGACGGACCTTTTGGACCGGATAGCCTTGGGTTGGCTGTCAGATGGGGAGAGGAGAGAATTGGTCCGGCCCATTGGGGTGGAAGAGATTATGGAGGTTATACGAACATTTTCGGGAGGAAAGGCACCAGGCCCAGACGGAATCCCTGTAGAATTTTATAAAAAGTATGGAGCATTAATAGCCCCTAAATTAGCAGAAGTATTTACAAGTGGGTTAATGCAGGGAGCCCTGCCAGAATCTATAAGAGAGGCACATATAACATTAATACATAAGGAAACAAAAGATCCAAAGTTATGTTCATCATATAGGCCAGTGATGGCGAACCTTGGCACCCCAGATGTTTTGGAACTACATTTCCCATGATGCTCAACTACACTGCAGAGTGCAAGGGCATCATGGGAAATGTAGTTTCAAAACATCTGGGGTGCCAAGGTTCGCCATCACTGATATAGGCCAATTGCACTATTAAATACAGATTTGAAAATATTGACAAAAATATTAACATTTAGAGTACAGCCTCTGCTCAGAAATATAATAGACTCAGATCAAACAGGATTCATGCCACAGAGAACAACGGACACTAATTTACGTAGGCTTTATACGAATATACACACCCATCATATGTATGAGGCCCCGTACACACGACCGAGGAACTCGACGTGCCAAACACATCGAGTTCCTCGTCGAGTTCAGTGTGGAAGCCGCCGAGGAACTCGGCGGGCCGACTTTTCCCATTGACTAACGAGAAAATAGAGAACATGTTCTCTTTTCGGCCCGACGAGTTCCTCGTCGGCTTCCTCGCTGAAAAGTGTACACACGACTGAGTTTCTCGCCAGAATCCAGCTCCGACCGAGTTCCTGGCTGAATTCTGCCGAGAAACTCGGTCGTGTGTACGGGGCCTCAGGGATCAAGGACAGTGGCCTCTTTAGATTTTGAGAAGGCCTTTGATACGGTGGAATGGCCATTCCTCTGGGAAATACTTAGGAGGATGGGATTTCCTCTAGTATTTATTAAGTGGATCCAAATAATATATTTTTTGCTGGGACGTATAAACTTAGTAAAAATGAAGGTTTTGCCCAAATTTTTATATGTTTTTAGAAATTCTCCACAGTGGCTCCCAAAAAGCTTTTTTATACAGCTACATGGAATGCTCTCCGCTAGACATGTGCACAGCAAAAAATTTTGTTTATTTCTGTTTCTGTTTCGTTTCTGTTCGTTTATCGTGATTCGTAACGAGTCGTAATTTCGTAAGACGTTAGTTATCGTATTCGTACTCTTTAGTATTTTCGTAACACTCTTTTTTCCGTTTACGTTTTTTTCTGTTCGTTTATTTTTCGTTGAATCGAGATTCGTATTTTCGTTATAGTTTGTATTCTGCCACGTTCGTATTTTTAAAATGATTTTATTCGTTCCTTTGTTTTTACGTTAGTTTAATTTTCGTTGTTTTGCTATTCGTATTTACATTATATTTTCCATCATACCGCATTCGTATTTTCGTAAGAAATATATTTTCGTTGCTTTATGATCATTCGTATTTTCGTGTCTAATTTCCTTTGATTGTAAAAACGTACTTTGGTAGATTTTATTGCATTCGTAATTCTGTTAGAATACATTTTACGTTTATTCGACACACTACTCGTGGTAATTTTGTAATTCGTACTTTACTGTGATTGACTTGACTGTCTTAGTTAGCACACACACCCTGTCTAGAATGAAGTCTGACGTAGAAGAAAACTAAAATATGTCAGATATTACAAGTACAAATCTAGAAATGAGATGCACTGCAGTCTAACACAGAAAAAGACACAAGGAGCCAGGAGGTAATGAGAAAGAAGCTCATTGGGGGAAGGAACAAACCTCTTCAGAGGAAAGGGACAGCGCTCAGTGGCTATTGGTCAATGTCCAGAAATATTTCAGTACTAACGAAAGCTCATTTACATTATTTTGTATTTTCGTTGTTTTCATTTCCGTTTTCCGAAGATTCGTAATTTATTTTTCGTTAGTTTTGATTTTCGTTTTTTATTCTTTGTTTGGCATTTCGGTTGTTTTCTTTTCGGTCTTCGAATATTAGTAAGTTTGCATTTTCGTTCATTTTGTTTTTCGTAATTATTATTTTTTTTGGGTTCGGTATTTTCGTTGTTTCTATGTTTTCGTTTCTTTCATCTTTCGTATCTTCGTTGTTTTTCATATTCGTTATTTTGAAAATATCAACTAAAATAACGAAAATTGACGGAAAACGTATTCGTAACTTAAAAAATTGCACATGCCTACTCTCCGCATTTATATGGGCCAATAAACCAGCAAGAATTAAACTAAGTACACTTATGAGACCGGAAGTACAGGGGGGATTAGCATTCCCAGACTTCCATAAATATTATACAGCTGCACAGTTAGTGACAGCAGGGAGATGGTTAAACCCGGACGGGTATGATTCGGCCACTATGTTGGAAGCAACAGTGGTCCAATCGGTAGAAGCACTGCAGGGACTGTTGTATAGGGGTATTAAAACTAGGAGAGACTTGACGCCAGCAAAGAGAACAACAGTTAAAATATGGAAAGCCGTCGTAGGAAGAAAAGGGGAAAAAAAAGATAACTTATCTCCAAATACCCCTCTGTGGAGGAACCCTGAACTACCACACCTGGATTTGGTTCAGGACCCGGGAGCATGGACTAGATATGGGGGTGAAGAAACTATCACAGTTGATACAGGAGGGAAAGTTTCTCTCATATGTGGAAATGAGACAGCTTTGGAATATTCCTGAGAGTTATGCGTTCAGGTATAGGCAGCTCAGCCATGCCTTAATAGCCCAGTTCCCAGAGGGGACTCCGCAATTGATGGAATCAGATGTAGAACAAATGGTAAAAGGCGGGAAGAGGACAATCTTAAATTTCTATGGATATTTAATAAACACTACACCCTACGATATAAGCAAATTAAGGGAAAATTGGAAGAGAGAAGCCCCGGGTTTGGAAAATTGGGAGGAAGTATGGAGGTTCCCACTGCAGATACTGGTATCACTCCGAGATAAACTGATACAATATAAAATTATATACAGAAGCCATTATACAAGCTACATAAGATTTCACCGACCAACTCTCAGAATTGCTGGAGGTGTGTAGACACTCCAGGAGACTTTATGCACATATTTTGGCTTTGTCCAAAAATAGTAGTGTTTTAGAGTGAGATTCTGAGAATTATTGCAAGAGTGACATCTGTAATGCTGGAACAAGAAGCGGAGATCTGTCTCTGAGGCCGGGTACTCACGAGCAAACATGTACGGTGAAACCGGTCCGTCGGACCGTTTTCACCGTACATGCCTGCCAGAGGGCTTCTGTACGATGGTTGTACTAACCATCGTACAGAAGTCCGCGCGTAAACATTACGCGGGGCGTGTCCGCGTCGTCGCCGCGATGATGACGCGGCGATGACGCGCCGACGTGGGCGGGCCTGCCATTTAAAGGCTTCCACGCATGCGTCGAAGTCATTCGACGAATGCGAGGGTCGGCGGGCGCTCGGACATGTACGGTAGGTCTGTACTGACGACCGAACATGTCCGAGCGGGCAGGATTCCAGCGGACGGTTTTAAAACACGTCCAGGAATATTTATCTGCTGGGAAAAGGCCCGGCGGGCAAATGTTTGCTGGAATTCGGCCCGCTCGCGCCTACACATGACCGAACATGTATGCTGAAACTGGCCCGCGGACCAGTTTCAGCATACATGTTTGGTCGTGTGTACGGGGCCTGAGGATTAACAGGGGGTAATGCTATTTCAAATGAAAGGAAAACGCAGATAGGCCTGTTGCTTTTCTATGCCAGGAAAGTAATAGTGCTAAATTGGAAAAAGCCAGAGGCTCCTTCAATAGTACAGTGGAAAAATTTAGTAAACAGCAACCTGATATTATATAGAGAGACATATTGTAATAGAGGATATGGGGAGAAATATAGGAGAGTATGGGCAAATTGGATAGAGAATCCTATAACAGCGTCAGGATAAAGGGGGGAATTGGGAAGTTAATCACACCATTGGGGGGAGATAGAGGAATGTATTGTATTGGATGGAAGGATATTGTATGGATGTTTTGAAGAAACAGAGGAAGGTTAATGTCATTGGAAATTAAGTGAAATATGAATGTAATGTATATAGTATGATTTTACTTTTTGTATGGAAAAAAAAGAGAACATTTAAATAAAGAGATTTAAAAAAACAAAAACAGGACTGTAAGCTATCCATGTTGTAGCATTACTCCCAGTGGAGCTGCTGGATTTTTAGGCGGCGTGTTACCTCGTGGCTCCTCCGAATTCTCTGGGGGCGAATGATGCGTATGTGCATAAACAGAAGTAAAGGAATGTCCACAACAGGTGCTCTTTTGCTGTGCTCTTTATTACCCAGCCAGGTAAAAACAATAAAACTTGTGGTGAGGAAAGTAAAGTTGAAAGGAGGAAGAATAGCAGATTCAGGCGTGATGATAGGAAACAGTCCTGCTCCCAAACATAACACTTCTCTGCACCACTCCTCCTGGAGTGGGGTCAGTGTACCCGGACAGGCCTCTCTCACTGACCTGGCAGCCGGAGTATCACTCGGACAATTATAGGATGAAGTCTTTGCCACAGACCCTCCTTGGTGAACTTGAACTTGGGAGAAATTCTCTGCCACAGACCCCTCTCAAAGAGCCTCAGAAGATCCCTCTGTCACAGGTCCCCTCTGGGTATGATTCTTGGAGATATGCCTCCTTGGTTGAGTTACGTCTGGATCTCCTTCAAGTTGTCGCCCAGGTACCGACTGACAGGTGATCAGTCCCGCAGTGTCCGGCTTCCTGTGATCCCTGGTGGTTTTGTCTAAGCCCTATGGGACTGCCATCCTCCTCAGACCGACTCCCCACCGAACAGCGCCCAGCTTGGGATCTTCAAAAGAGGGAACCCAGTCGCTCACTGGATCCCCATCGCTGGTTCAGATGTTCCGGGCCAACATGGTCCCAGAACCAGGAACACTGCCTGGCACGCACGCCCCGGCCAGGTAGGCCATAACAACGGGGCGCCGTGATGTGGCCACCCTAAAGGTGGGTGCCACACTGGATGAAGAAGAATCCAGAACCAATGACGTCTGTCCCATAAATACCCCTCCCAGCATGCACAGCGAGGACAAACCCTTGTGATTGGCTGCTGGGAAGAGCACCCAAACCTCAACTCCTCTGCTGCCACCTACAGTACCGGGGCTGGAAGAACACCCTGATACAGCAGAATGACCCACAGCACAGCCAAGCTGAGACAGAGGCCCTATTCTCACACCTAACAATCAGGATCGGAGTCTAACTATACTCTGATCTATACTTAAATTTGACTAGCACCAGTACTATAAAGTACATAGGCGCTACAATGTTATTTAGTGACAGGAGCTTTGACAGAGAGCTTTAACAAAGCCTGTACGAAGACTTGTTTTGAAGCCGTTAATGTGTGTTGAAGCCGAAGCAAGTGCAAATGAGCCCTTATGCCCCGTACACACGGTCGGAAATTCCGCCAGCAGTCCGATGTGAGCGTTTGGTTGGAAATTCCAACCGTGTATATGCTCCATCGGACTTTTCGAATTTCCGCCAGCAAAAGATTGAGAGTAGGTTCTCAATTTTTCAGACGGGAATAATTCCAATCGTAAATTCCTGTCTGTAGCAATTCCGATACGCAAAAATCTGAAACGTGCTCGGAAACAATTCGACGCATGCTTGGAAGCATTGAACTTCATTTCTCGGCTCGTTGTAGTGTTGTACATCACCGCGTTCTTGATGGATGAAAGTTCAGAGAACTTTTGTGTGACCGTGGCCCAGATTCAGCATAGCTTGCGCTATATTTGCAGGGGAGCAGGGCAACGATTTTGCCCTGCGCCCCCGCAAATATTTTGCGCTGCCCTCGATTCACGGAGCAGTAGCTCCATGAACTGCGAGGGCGCGCCGGCAAATTTGCCTGGCGTAACCGCGCGCAAGTTAAATGATCCCGCCGGGGGCGGGAATCATTTAAATTAGGCGCGCTCCCGCGCCGAGCGTACAGCGCATGCTCCGTCGGGAAACTTTCCCGACGTGCATTGTGGCAAATGACGTCGCAAGGACGTCATTTGCTTCAAAGTGAACGTGAATGGCGTCCAGCGCCATTCACGAAGCACTTACGCAAACGCCGTGAAATTCAAATTTCACGGCGCGGGAAGGCCGGCTATACTTTAGCATTGGCTGCCCCTGCTATTAGAAAGGGCAGCCTTGCGCTAAAGTTGCCGTACGGAAACTCCGTACCTGGCTTGCACGGGGCCCGCGCAAGCTTGTGAATCAGTGGTAGTATGCAATTTGCATACTACAAGCTGATACACAATGGGAGCGCCCCCTAGCGGCCCCCGCAAGAATGCAGCCTAAAATCTGCGAGGCATAAGAGCCTTATGCCGCGCAGATTTTAGGCTGCAGCCGGTGTAACAAGGTTCCTGAATCAGGAGCACTCGTTACACCGGAGCAAGTAAGCAATTGCGCCGTGTAACTTATGGTTACACGGGCGCAATTGCTTCTTGAATCTGGGCCCGTGTGTATGCAAGCCAAGCTTGAGCGGAATTCCGTCGGAAAAAACATCCAAGGTTTTCCCGATTTAAAATCCGATCGTGTGTACGCGGCATTACACTTTTATCTACTAGATGCCCATTGTGCTACTCCTACTTTTCCAGGATGTCCACAGACCTCCAAGGGAGATTGGAAAGACAAGCAGAATCCAACTGCCTCGTGGCACATGGACTGGTAATCAGTCACAAATAGAAGAAGAACATTTGTGTGAATGTAAAGAGGGAAAGGGGTGAGCTGCTTTTCATTAAGAAAATGTTTTACTTTCATGTACGTAGCACAATAAGTCACTGTGGCTATGCAAGCAAGGTTGACCATAGACAAGCAGATGTCTCAGCTTTAGAGATGGCAGTGGTGAGACATCTGTCTTTGATCTCTCACATTGCCAGAGCACATGCCCTGCTCAGACTGCTCTCCAATGCACCCAACATACTACTAGAATATTCCCTGTTAAAAAGAGGAAAACATACAAAATACATGCCCCAACATGTTGGACGACATCAGCATGTAAAAACAAGCACTTCTGACACTTGGAAGTATAGTGACAGCATCCTGTTAATGAGAACTTACATAAAAATATGAAAACATAGGGCTAGATTCAGGTAGGGGCGCGCAATGTTACGGCGGCGCAACGTATCGTATTTACGCTACGCCGCCGTAAAATATAGAGGCAAGTGCTGTATTCACAAAGCACTTGCCTTCTAAGTTACGGCGGCGTAGCGTAAATGGGGCCGGCGTAAGCGTGCGTAATTCAAATGTGGATGAGAGGGGCGTGTTTTATGTAAATTCTTGGTGACCCGACGTGATTGACGTGACCCGACACATGCGCCGTCCGTGGAATTTCCCAGTGTGCATTGCTCCAAAGTACGCCGCAAGGACGTCATTGGTTTCGACGTAACAATAAATGACATCCAGCCCTATTCGCGAACGACTTACGCAAACAACGTAAAAAATTCAAATTTCGACGCGGGAACGACGGCCATACTTAACATTGCGTGCGCCTCCTAATAGCAGGAGTAACCTTATGCCGAAAAAGCCTAACGTAAACGACGTAAAAAATATCGCCACGAGCGTACGTAAATTTGTGAATCGGCGTATCTAGGTCATTTGCATATTCTACGCCGAAAACGACGGAAGCGTCACCTAGCGGCCAGCGTAAATATGCACCCTAAGATACGACGGTGTAAGAGACTAGCCATTCGCATCTTAGGCTAATGTCAGCGTATCTTGCTTTCTGAATACAGAAAGAGGATACGCCAGCGCAGATTTGAATTTACGCGGCGTATCTATAGATATGCCGGCGTAAATTCTCTCTGAATCTAGCCCATAATTTATTGTGTATTGCCCAATAGCACAGCTACATACCAGAATTACCATATGTGAGAACCTTCACCTTGTAAAACAAACCATTCTGTTTAAAATAGAAAGAAAAGGCAAAACTTTTGTGTATACATAGAAAAAACATTATAAATACCTTTTTCCCCTGTTATAAGTGATCACATACCCTCTGCATAAGGAGGGCAATGAGCTAGGGGAGAGAAACAGCAGTACATTGATCTTCCCAGTAAATGGCTGTTCTTTGGGGGTAAGCACATGTCCATAGCTCCCAACTGTCCCTGATTTCGAGGGACTGTCCCTGATTTGGAATAATGTCCCTCTGTCCCTCTTTCCTTCTCATTTGTCCCTCATTTTAGTCTGATCAATGTAGATGTACTGTATATAAAATGCACTTTTTATCTTTCAAAAAGTGTTTCCCAGTGCTAAACCTTTCATCTGATTTCTAAATTGCTGCATTTGTACATTTTAGAAGTCAATAAAAAGGAATAGTAGTGTTAAAATAAGCAAGCCCTTGTGGATTCAATTAACTTTTTTTGGGGTTAATTCTCCTTTAAGGGGGGTGTGGCAGGGGGTGTGTCCTATGCCTACATATGTTTGTTAGTAGATGTCCCTCATTCCCATCTCAAAATGTTGGGAGGTATGCAAGTATAATCAATCGAGGAGAACAGACTGAGGGCCAGATTCACAGATGAAATACGCCGGTGTATCTACTGATACGCCGGTGTACTTTCAAATTTCCCGCGTCGTATCTTTAGTTTGAATCCTCAAACCAAGATACGACGGCATTTGGGTAAGATCCGACAGGCGTACGGCTTCGTACGCCTTCGGATCTTAGATGCAATACTTCGGCGCCTGCTGGAGTGGAGTTTGCGTTGTTTTCCGCGTCGGGTATGCAAATTAGCGATTTACGACGATCCACGAACGTACGCGCGGCCGTCGCATTTTCTGACGTCGTCTGTAGTCGGCTTTTTCCGGCGTATAGTTAAAGCTGGTATTTTGCGGCGTATAGATAGACTTGCCATGTTAAGTATGGCCGTCGCTCCCGCGTCAAAATTAGAAATATTTTTTTTTGCGTAAGTCGCCCGTGAATAGGGATGTTCGTAACTCACGTCTAAGTAAAAAAAAATGACGTCGTTGCAACGTCATTTCGCGCAAAGCGCGGTGGGAAATTTCTGGACGACGCATGCGCAGTTCATTCGGCGCGGGGACGCGCTTCATTTAAATGAAACCCGCCCCCTGATCGCCAATTTGAATTCCGCCGCCAGAAATACACTACGCCGCCGTAACTTACGGCGCAAAATCGTTGAGGATTCGAAATTCCGCCAGGTAAGGTACGGCGGCGTAGCATACCTCTGATACGCTGCGCGGATCCAAGTCTCTCTGGATCTGGCCCTTAGTTCCCAGCACAGACAGACAACTGACCACGCTGAGTTCCCATGCCTAGTGTAGTCAGTTTTTAATAGGAGAGCAGAGATACTGTGACAAACACCAGGTATTTCATACAAAGGAAGCAATACAAAGAGAACAGGAGACTTTTTCACACAAGCACATGGTACAGCAGGCACATATCAGGAATAGGGAATGTTGGGGTAACATATTCTTAAAAATGTTAAGAAACGCAAATTGGATGCGTAGGTCAAAGCAAACAAGTTTCTAGATGTCATTTTTCTAGGGCAGGCTAGAAAATAGGAATTCATTCTGGCAAAATTTTTATTTTATTTCTACAATAAACAGCTGGTTTTCCTTCCATCTGTTGGGCACCTTGTTGTCCTGGCTTCACCTAGAGCTATGGTCTGTACCACATGGTGAGGAATCAAGTTAAGGGGCCAGATTCACAAAGAGATACGACTGGGTATCTCCTGATACGCCGTCGTATCTCTGAGATCCGACGGTCGGATCTATGCGACTGATTCATAAGAATCAGTTCCGCATAGATCTCCCTTAGATCCGACAGGTGTAAGTGACTTACACCGTCGGATCTTAGGATGCAATCTCCCACCGGCCGCTAGCTGTCGCCTCGTTTTTTTACGCGTCGGATATGCAAATGAGGAGAGCCGCCGATTCAGTAACGAACGCCCGCCCGTCGCTTTTTTTTTTTACGTCGTTTGCGTTCGGCTTTTTCCGGCGGATAGTTACCCCTGCTATATGAGGGGTAGCTAATGTTAAGTATGGCCGTCGTTCCCGTGCCGAGTTTCAAATTTTGACGTCGTTTGCGTAAGTCGGTCGGGAATACGGATGGCCGGAATTTACGTTGCCGCCGAAAACAATGACATCCTAGCGACGTCATTTGGAGCATGCGCACTGGGAAATATCGCCGGCGGCGCATGCGCAGTTAAATCGGCGCGGGAACGCGCCTGATTTAAATTGTACACTTCCCCTAGCCGCGGAATTTGAATTCCGCCAGGGGAGTTACGATCCGCCGGCGCAAGTTTGGAGGTAAGTGCTTTGTGAATACTGCACTAGCCTCGCAAAAGTGCGCCGGCGGATCGTAAATCACATAGATTACGCGGATCTAAAGATCCGCTAATCTATGTGAATCTGGCCCAATCAGTTTTCTCCTTCAGTCAACAATTTTTTTTTTTTATTAAATATATAAATGAGGTGAAATAAATGTCAATGTAATAAAGAGAAAGCGACAAATAATTCCACAGTAGCGCACTAAATGGTATTTACAAAACTCCTAAATATTAACATAGTAAAACGATCAACATAAACACCCATAGATAATGAAAAGTGTCCATATGGCATATCCAAAAAAATATATACGCTCCAACATATGCAAATCAATATGGTAATACAGTCCAACTAAAAGTGATGAAAAAATTGTGAATCAAAATCTTGTTGATCCACCAAAATCCTTCACCAAAGTGATGTGTAATGTAATGTGTGCCAATTCTACTCCCTAAGAACAAAGCTCACCAGATGCTGTGGCCATTCACTCTCGTGTCTGGTAAATATCGCCTTATTAGATGTAATTGAAGAGCCGCTTTTACACGCCAATCTCCATCCACATTAATAAAGACCCTCTCCACATGTGGGGATAGAAATTGAGACAGAGCCTCCAATAGTGTAAAAACACCTTAACCCCTTGACGACCGACTCACACGATATACGTTGGCAGAATGGCACAGCTGCGCAAAGTGACATCTATATACGAGCCCTTGCCGCAAGCGCGTGACCGTGCCTGCGGGACCCGCGGACTCGATGTCCGCTGGGTCATGTCACAGAGCTGCAGAATGGGGAGAGGCAAGTGTAAACAAGGCATCTCCCCATTCTGCCTATTGACAGGACACTGATCTTCTGTTCCCTCTCATTGGGAGAAACGATCAGTGATGTGTCACAATATGCCACGCCCCCTAACAGTTAGAATCAATCCCTAGGACACACTTAACCCCTTCCCAGCCCCCTAGTGGTTAACCCCTTCACTGCCAGTCACATCTATACAGTAATCAGTGCATTTTTATAGCACTGATCGCTGTATAAATGTGAATGGTCCCAAATTAGCGTCAAAAGTGTCCGATATGTCCGCCATAATGTCGCAGTCACGATAAAAATCGCAGATCTCCGCCATTACTAGTAAAAAAAAATATTAATAAAAATGACATAATCTATCACCTATTTTGTAGACGCTATGGCCCGGATTCACAAAGCACTTGCGCCGATGTATCTCCAGATACCCTGCGTAAGTGCAAATATGCGCCGTCGTATCTGTGCGACGTACCCACAAACTAAGATACGCCTAATTCCGCCGCCGTAGGGTGGGCGCACATTTACACTGGCCGCATGGTGGCGCTGCCATTGATTAGCCATTCAAATATGCAAATGAGGAAAATACGGCGATTCACGAACCTGCGCCCGCCCGACGCAGGCTACGAGAGGTGCGCGTAACTTGTACGTCCGGCGTAAAGTTAAGCCCCATAAAGGAGGTGTAACTCAGCAGCAGACATGCAAAAGTCTGCATCAGGGAACAGAAGACGGCGGTTTTTACGTAGTTTACGCTGGACGTGTGTCTGGATGGGCACAGATTACGTTCATGGCGTAGGCAGAGATCTGGCGTATCTTAGGCAGTTGTTCCGACGTGGTTATGAGCATGCGCACGGGGATGCGTCCACGACACGACGCATGCGCAGTTCGTTCAACAGACTTGTCTGGCTCTCAAACCATCATTTGCATGGGGTCACGCCTCATTTACATGGCTTTGCATGGGGCAAGCCCACTTCCACCTACACCGGCCTGCGCCTTCTAAATATACGCCACACCGACGGAGCATTGGGAGCACTGGCTTCCTGAATTCCATGCTTGCCTCTCTGCGCTGCGTCGGCGTAGCATACAGGAGATACGCTACGGCGGCATAAATGGGCGCCGCTGTCTGTGAATCCGGGCCTATAACTTTTGTACAAGCCAATCGATAAACGCTTATTGCGATTTTTTTATCAAAAATATGCAGAAGAATACGTATCGGCCTAAACTGAGGAAAAAATCGTTTTTTTTATATATTTTTGGGGGATATTTATTAGACCAAAAAGTAAAAAATATTGCTTTTTTTTCAAAATTGTCTCTTTATTTTCATTTATAGCGCAAAAAATAAAAAACGCAGAGGTGATCAAATACCACCAAAAGAAAGCTCTATTTGTGGGGAAAAAATTACAATTTTGTTTGGGAGCCACGTGACACGGCCGCGCAATTAAGCGACGCAGTGCCGAATCGTAAAAAGTGGCCCAGTCATTTGGCAGCCAACTGGTCTGCACTTACATCATAAAAGTTTCAAAATCGCCTTGTTTAAGATCCAAACATGCCAGGTGACTCAGCGTTGCGATCTCCTCACATCTTCCTTCGTACACATGGAGTCACCATCTCAGCATTGCTGTGTAGCCACAAACCAACACGTTTTGTCACTTCTGACTTTGTCACATACCCCCTGTGACAAAGTCCGAAGTGACAAAACGTGTTGGTCTGTCTCAATGCTGAGACGGTGACTCCATGTATACAAAGGAAACTATGAGGAGATCGCAACACTGAGTCACCTGGCATGTTTGGATGTTTAACAAAGCGATTTTGAATCTTTTATGATGTAAGTGCAGACCACTTCGTCACAGACCCCCTGTGACAAAGTCCGAAGTGACGAAACGCGGCGGTACGTACAGGGCCGTCTTTACCGCAGGGCAAATGGGGCAGGTGCCCTGGGCCCTGTCACTGTTGGGGGCCCAAAGCAACCCCCTTTGAAAAAAAAAAAAAAAAAAAAATTTTTTTTTTTTTTTTTTTTAATTTTTTTTTTTTTAGGGGTCCGGAGGCCCCCAGGGGCCCAGAGGACCCCAGGGCCCCAGATGGCAACCCCCCCTTTTTTTTATTTATTTTTAAATAAAAAAAAAATTATATATTTTTATTAAAGGGACAATTTTTTAATATATTTTTATTTTATTTTTTATTAAAGGGCCAATTTTTTTTTTTAGAGGTCTGGGGGTCCCCAGGGGCCCATAGTTCCCCAGGGACCCGGATGACAACCCCCCTTTTTTATAAAAAAAAATATTATATATATATATATATCTATATATATATATATATATATATATATAAAAATATAAATGTTTATTATTATTATTATAGGACCCAGAGGTCCCCAGGGCCCCGGATGGCAACCCCCCTTTTTTTTATAAAAAACATTTTTTTTATATATTTTATTTCATATATATATATATATATATATATATATATATATATATTTTTTTATTATTATTAAAGGGCTCAGAGGTCCCCATGTGGCAAACACCCTTTATCTTTTTTATAAATGTTTATTTTTTTATTTTTGTTTATATATTTTTTTTATTTATTTTTTATTTAAGGGCCCAGAGGTCCCCAGGGCCCTGGATGGCAACCCCCCCTTTTTTTTTATAAATGTTTCTTTATATATATTTTTTATTAAAGGGCCCAGAGGTCCCGGATGGCAACCCCCCTTTTTTTGTAATTTATTTTTATTAAAAAAAAAATATTAAAGGGCCCAGAGGTCCCCAGGGCCCCAGATGGCAACCCCCTTTTTAAAATATATTTTTTATATATATATTTTTTATTTCTTTTTTTCTTTTTATTAAAGGGCCCAGAGGTCCCCAGGGCCCCGGATGGCTACACCGCTTCTAAATTTGCGGCAGCCCCCCCCTGCTTCTCAATTTCAGGCGGCAGCACCCCCCATCCCGGTTCTCTGCTCCAGGGGGCCATGCCTGAAGCTGTGTAAGTGGCCCCATAATTCCTGATGGCGGCCCTGCCTCCCGTTAAGCCCCTGTGCTGCCCACAAATCAGGCTGAAAATCATCAGCGGCACGCAGCCAGTGACAGTACTGCTTCCCTTCCCAGTGTTTTAAAATGTACAGCACCCCTGGCTTCCCTTTAGACGTGCACTTCTCCCTTCCTGCCACTGGGTGCTGCTTGCATATAAAAGTGAATTAGAATGTGATTTTATAACATCCCCAGTTTGCTCTTCCTGAGGCTGACTTCTTCATGTCCTGCTCCTCAAGGTATGTCACTGTTTGCTAATCTATATTGTAAATAGAAGTTTTCTGTAGAGTGTGCCCAAAGTCTTTATAATATTTGATGATTCACTGCAGGTCTGGTCAGTGTTTTAAAGAGTTCCTCTATTTTACACATGGCATGGCATGGGGTCACAGCACCATCTGTCCATTCTGCTTTAGCACCATGGGACCCCCATGCCATGCCATGTGTAAAATAGAGGAACTCTTTAAATCACAGACCAGACCTGCAGTCCAGGCTGAGTAAGGCCTCAGAGCACATGGCATTACTGTCTGTATTTAACTGCTTGATGGGCTTATTTTGGGCCTGGCTGGTTCACATGTATGTGTTTTGGCGGCCCACATTCATTTGAATGGGCCGCCATGCCTGCGTTTCCTGCAAAGAAAAGCGCATGCCTCATGTAATAGGCTGCGTACAAGGCACACCTATGCCCATCAAGCAATGAAATACAGCACTGTCTGTCCATTCTGCTGTCTGCTGTGACTTATCTGCAGTTCCCGCACTGTCAAACTTGCTGCATTTTTAGACGTTTAGGTCACGCTTTTAAAAACACAGTGCGTTTGTGTGTGCAAGAACTGCAGGTAAGTAGCATGGTGCAAAAGCAGAATGGATTTCAAGGCAACTGTATTTTTAAAATGCTGAATGCACCTTTTTTCTGCAGGAAACAAAGGCATGGCGGCCCATTCAAATCAATGGGCTGCTGTACCTGCACAAATGTGGGCCGCCAAAACATACATGTGAACAAGCCAGGCCCAAAATAAGCTGGAGGGGGGCCCAAAAAAAATGTTTGCCCTGGGCCCAAACCATATTAAAGACGGCCCTGGGTACGTAGCTACAGGGCAACGCTAAGACAGTGACTCCATGTGTACAAAGGAAGCTATGAGGAGATCGCAACACTGAGTCACCTGGCATTTTTTGAATTTTAACAAGGCAATTTTTTATCTTTTATGATGTAAGTGCATTACTTTTATTAAACCGATTACCTTAAGGTGTTTTTACACTATTGGAGGCTCTGTCTCAATTTCTATCCCCACATGTGGAGAGTTTCTTTATTAATCTGGATCGAGATTGGCGTGTAAAAGCGGCTTTTCAATTACATCTAATAAGCCAATATTTACCAGACACGAGAGTGAATGGCAACAGCATCTGGTGAGCTTTGTTCTTAAGGGAGTAGAATTGGCACACATTACTTTGGTGAAGGATTTTGGTGGATCAATGAGGTTTTGATTCACAATTTTTTAATCACTTTAAGTTGGACTGTATTTCCATATTGATTTGCATATGTTGAAGCGTATATATTTTTTTGGCTATGCCATATGGACACGTTTCATTATGTATGGGTGTTTTATGTTAATCATTTCACTATGCTAATATTTAGGCGTTTTGTAGATTAATTTAGTGCGCTACTGTGGAATTATTTGTCTCTTTCTCTTTTTTACATTGACATTTGTTTTACCTCATTTGCATGCTTATTGAATATTAAGTGGTAGCACAGATGGTGTTTTTCATTAGCGCAGTGCACACATATATATATATATATATATATATATATATATATATATATATATTATTAGCCACTTGCCGAACAGCCACTGTCATTATAATGCGGCAGGTCGGAACGTTCCAGTGAACCGTCATAGCTGTACGCGGCTCCTTTAAGTGGGGATAGCTGGTGCGCGTTGCAGAACTGCGGCTGTGCCGATGTGCGTGGCCGGCGGTCGCGGTGACCACCGGCCACGCGCGATCGCGGGGAAGAGAGCCAGAACGGGTATGTGTGTGTATAAACACACAAATCCCTTTTCTGTGAGGTGAGGAGAGACAGATCGTGTATTCGTACTAGGAACAACGATCTGTCATCTCCTCTAGTCACTCCCATCCTTCTACAGTTTAGAACACACACTAGGGAACACAGTTAACCCTTGATCGCCCCCTAGTGTTAACCCCTTTCCTGCCAGTAACATTTACACAGTTATCAACGCATTTTTATAGCACTGCTCGCTGAATAATTGTCAATGGTCCCAAAAATGTGTCAAAAGTGTCCGATGTGTCCGCCATAATGTCGCAGTCCCGATAAAAATCGCTGATCACCGCCATTACTAGTAAAAAAAATAATAATAAAAATACCATAAATCTTTCCCCTATTTTGTAGACGCAAACTTTTGCGCAAACCAACCAATATACGTTTATTGCGATTTTTATTACCAAAAATGTAGAAGAATACATATCGGCCTAAACTGGGGAAAAAATTATCTTTTTTTAAAAAAAAAAAAATGGGGATATTTATTATAGCAAAAAGTACAAAATATTTGTTTTTTTTTTGCTTTTTTTGTTTATAGTGCAAAAAATAAAACCGCAGAGATGATCAAATAAATGTAGCGCCTGTGTACTCTCGTACAGGTGCTATATTTAAATTTAGTGGGAGAATGAGAGAGTTATGTTGCTCTCATTCTTTAATTTGTTAAATTTAGCTGTCGCCAAATCTGGATTGTCCTGTGGGTCAGTCTGTGCTCCAGAGATGCAGTCTCATCTCTGGGTGGCAGGTGGCATCAGAGGGGTTCAGGCAGAGCCGCTTCTTCCCAGCAGCCAATTGGAGGAGTTTTCCCTCGCGGGGCATGCTGGGGAGGGATATTTCTGTGGCGGAGGCCGTTGTTCGGGGTTCTTTGCGGGTTCCTGGTTCCAGGTGCGGCACCCACCTTTAGGGTGTGCGCACATCACGGGCCCCACCACTATGGCCTACCAGGCCGGGGTCGCGTGCTACGCGGAGTTCCTGACTCTGGGCTCTCATAGCCCGGAGCAACTGATGCTGCCAGGGGACCCCAGTGATTTACTGGGTTCCCAAACCTTTTGAGAAGATCTCAAGCTGGGTGCTGTTCGGTGGGGGATCGGTCTGAGGAGAACTCGGAGGCAGGTGATCCAACAGGGCTTGAACGAACCACCGGGGATCTGGGCGACCAGACACTGACAGGTCGTATTCAAACTGTCAGTCGGTGACCCCAAAGACATACTGGGAGGATTTGCTCTACCGTCCTAACTTCCAAGCACTAGGCCTGTGGCAGAGGTCTCATCTGGACATCCCAATTTAAATTAGAGCCAAGTCGGTGGCAGAGACTTGTTCCTCTCAGAAGCTCTAAGTGGCGCTCTGGCTGCCAGGCCTGTGAGAGAGGTCTGTCCGGGGGTCACTTTGCCCACTCCGGCTGGAGTGGCGACGTAAACGAATACAATTTCTAAAGGGCAGGACTGCCTTACTATCCATAGCCTGATTCTGTGCAGTTGCTCTTCCTTCACCAACCTCTCCTGTCTACCTTAAGTTGACATGTTGGTCGTGTTCGACCGGAGAATAAAAGCATTGAAAACATCAACCAACGATCTGGACATTCTGTTACTGCTCTCAACACCACCATCACCCCTAGACACAGTATAGAGGTAACTTAAATACGCCGATCCCAAATCTAACCAGCGGCTCCTCGGGGGGTAGCGTTACATACAAGAAGAAAGCTCTATTTGTGGGGAGAAAAAGACATACATTTTATTTGGGTGCCACGTCAAACGACCACGCAATTGTCAGTTAACCACTTCCGGACCGCCGCATGTACATTTACGTCGGCAGAATGGCACAGACAGGCACATCAACGTACCTGTACGTGCCTGCCCAGATGTGGGTCGATCTACATGCGGCGGTTCCCGTGGCTTCAGGAGCGATTCGGGACGACGGCGCGGCTATTCGTTTATAGCCGCCCCCTCGCGATCGCTCCCCGGAGCTGAAGAACGGGGAGAGCCGTATGTAAACACGGCTTCCCCGTGCTTCACTGTGGCGGATGCATCGATCGAGTGATCCCTTTTATAGGGAGACTCGATCGATGACGTCATTCCTACAGCCACACCCCCCTACAGTTGTAAACACACACTAAGTGAACACTAACTCCTACAGCGCCCCATGTGGTTAACTCCCAAACTGCAACTGTCATTTTCACAATAAACAATGCAATTTAAATGCATTTTTTGCCGTGAAAATTACAATGGTCCCAAAAATGTGTCAAAATTGTCCGATGTGTCCGCCATAATGTCGCAGTCACGAAAAAAATCGCTGATCGCCGCCATTAGTAGTAAAAAATAAATAAATAATAAAACTATCCCCTATTTTGTAAACGCTATAAATTTTGCGCAAACCAATCGATAAACGCTTATTGCGATTTTTTTTACCAAAAATAGGTAGAAGAATACGTATCGGCCTAAACTGAGGGAAAAAAAATGTTTTATATATTTTTGGAGGATATTTATTATAGCAAAAAGTAAACAATATTGCATTTTTTTCAAAATTGTCGCTCTATTTTTGTTTATAGCGCAAAAAATAAAACCTGCAGAGGTGATCAAATACCACCAAAAAAAAGCTCTATTTGTGGGGGAAAAAGGACGCCAATTTTGTTTGGGAGCCACGTCGCACGACTGCGCAATTGTCTGTTAAAACGACGCAGTGCCGAATTGTAAAAACCCCTTGGGTCATTTAGCAGCATATTGGTCCGGTCCTTAAGTGGTTAAAGCGACGCAGTGCCGTATCGCAAAAAATGACCCGGTCATTGAGCAGCCAAATCTTCCGGGGCTGAAGTGGTTAAATATATAACCACATTTTTTTGTTAAATATAAGCCTGTAGTTTTATCTCCAACAAAAAACACCTGTAGCAATAAAAATGATTTTTTTCTAGCAGAGTGAGGAAGGTTTATAATAACTTTCATTGCTAACTGGGTACCCAGAAGGGGTATTCGCCTTCATTTCCTGTACAGGTGACAGATAAACAGAAAGATAATACAAATCACAAGGACAGCATTTAAAATCTGAAAAACCTCTCCTTTATATGAGCCAAAATATAAAACCCAACAGAAATACTAACCCTCCCCAATTGATACAAAACTACAAAGGCGCTCAGTTTGACTTTGGGTTTTAAAAATATATTTTATCATCTGAGAACTTCTATAAAAATATGTGTTTGCGCTCCCTTTGTACACCCATTAATCACGGAGCCATTTCTGGGTTACCAAATCCATTGCAAATTTAAGATCCAAATACTTTTTTAATGGGGCCTCGTTGGTGTACGTCTCTAAGACAATAAATATCTTTAAAAAGCTTTGGAGAAAAACACTGATTAGATTAAGTCAGCAGTCTTCACCGGACAGCCCATGTCTGATGGCATGCAGATGTTAACCGCAAAATGCACATTTCTTTGTACTGTAACTCTAATTACTACAGAAAATCTGGTCAATGAATGGCCATCCACTGACATACACTATATTATCAAAAGTATTGGGACACCTGCCTTTACATGCACATGAACTTTAATGGCATCCCATTCTTAGGGCCAGATCCACAAAAGAGTTACGCTGGCGTATCTATGGATACGCCGCGTAACTTCTATTTTGCTCCGGCGTATCTTTGTTTTGTATCCACAAAACAAGATACGCCTGAAGCTGTGCTAGATCCGACTGGCGTACGTCTTAGTACGCCATTGGATCTTAGGTGCATTTTTCCGCTGGCCGCTAGTTGGCGTTTCCGTCTAATTCTGCGTAGAGTATGCAAATTAGCTAGATACGACGATCCACGAACGTACGTCCGGCCGGCGCATTTTTTTACGTCGTTTGCGCTTGGCCGTCGTTCCCGCGTCGAATTTTGAAAATGTTACGTCGTTCGCGAATAGGGATTTGCGTGGAATGACGTCACCGTCGTAAGCATTGGCTTGTTGCGGGTTAATTTCGAGCATGCGCACTGGGATACCCCCACGGACACTCACGACGTATTAACATAAAACACGCCCCCATCACATAGATTTGAATTGCACGCTCTTACGCCGGGAGAATTAGGCTACGCCGCCGTAACTTTAGAGGCAAATGCTTTGTGAATACAGCATTTGCCTCTCAAAGTTGCGGCGGCGTAGCGTTACTAGGATACACTAAGCCTGCATAAAGATACGATCCGCTACGTTGATCTGGCCCATGGTCTGTAGGGTTCAATCTTGAGTTGGCCCCGCCCTTTGCATCTATAACAGCTTCAACTCTTCTGGGAAGGCCGTCCACAAGGTTTAGGAGTGTGTCTATGGGAATGTTTGACCATTCTTCCAGAAGAGCATTTGTGAGGTCAGGCACTGATGATAGACAAGAAGGCCTGGCACGCAATCTCTGCTCTAATTCATCCCAAAGGTGTTCTATCAGGTTGAGGTCAGGACTCTGTGCAGGCCAGTCAAGTTCCTTCACCCCAAACTCGCTCATCCATGTCTTTATGGACTTTGCTTTGTGCACTTGTGCTCAGCCATGTTGGAACAGGAAGGGGCCGCCCCCAAAACTGTTCCCACAAAGTTGGGAGCATGAAATTGTCCAAAATGTCTTGGTATGCTGGCACCTTAAAGCCTCGTACACACGATCGGTCCATCCGATGAGAACGGACCAATGGACCGTTTTCATCGGTTAACCGATGAAGCTGACTGATGGTCCGTCGCGCCTACACACCATCGGTTAAAAAAATTATCGTGTCAGAACGCAGTGACGTAAAACACAATGACGTGCTTGAAAAAAAGGAAGTTTAATGCTTCCAAGCATGCGTCGACTTGATTCTGAGCATGCGTGGATTTTTAACCGATGGTTGTGCCTACTAACGATCGTTTTTTTCCCCATCGGTTAGGAATCCATCGGTTAAATTTAAAACAAGATTGCTTTTTTTTTAACCTATGGTTAAATAACCTATGGGGCCCACACACGATCGGTTTTGACCGATGAAAACGTTCCATCAGACCGTTGTCCTCTGGTTAACCTATCGTGTGTACGAGGCCTAAGAGTTCCCTTCACTGGAACTAAGGGGCCAAGCCCAACCCCTGAGAAACAACCCCCCACCATAATCCCCCCCCTCTACTAAATGATTTGGACCAGTGCACAAGCAAGGTCCATAAAGACATGGATGAGCGAGTTTGGGGTGGAGGAACTTGACTGGCCTGCACAGAGTCCTGGCTTCATCCTGATAGAAAACCTTTGGGATCAATTAGAGCGGAGACTGCGAGCCAGGCTTTCTCATCCTACATCAGTGCCTGACCTCACAAATGCACTTTTGGAAGAATGGTCAAACATTCCCATAGACACTCCTAAACCTTGTGGACAGCCATAGTTGCAAAGGATGGGCCAACCCAATATTGAACCCTACGGACTGATGCTGGCCATACACTATACGTACCCATTTTCGAAAAATGGACATTCGACAGTGAGAGCAAACAATAGTGCCATCATTTAATGCCTGATAAACCGTTCAGAGGACATAAATTAATCAATTTTTTGTTCGTTTTTTTTTACATATACCTACATATGACCACGTAGGTTTATTGAAAATATGTCATTCATCAAATGACGACAGGTAAACGTGATCACAAATATAAAAACATGTAAAAAAGACAATGTGGGGTGCAGAAAAAAAATGCTCACCCGACGCGTTTCGACGCAAGGGGTCTTCAATTGGGGCATATGGCACATTGCCTTTTTTATATGTTTCTATATTTGTGATCACTTTTACCTGTTGTTCTTTGATGTATGACATATTTTCAATAAACCTACATGGTTGACCTGCACCATCTGGAGCATCTTTTTTATACTTTTTTCCATTGGAGTCTTTGAGGAGGTGTACAACCATTTTGACCTTGCTGCCTCTGCGGTGTTCGTCAGTGGAGAAGTGGAGACCCTACATCTCGACCCACCAGACCATCCTTTCCTTTCAGCACGAATCCAGACCATCTAGGATCACAAGGATCCACTCAGCACTGATTCAGACCATCTATGATCACAAGGATCCACTCAGCACTGATTCAGACCATCTAGGATCACAAGCTCGCATGACTCACTGTCGTACGACATGTGCGTCCATCCCATTTGGTAAGAGTACCTTATACACCTATGTTTGAAGATATAAGAGTGACTACAGGCAACTTGTCATCCTCTTGTTTGCTGTCATCCTAAGGCCCCTTTTACACCTGTGGACCATGGGCCAGATTCAGATAGGAGATACGACGGCGTATCTAGTGACAATGGTCAGTCCGCCCCTGCCAGTAGCGCTACACTATATTTTTCATGGAAAATACAAACATGTCTAAAGCCATCAGAAACATCCACCAAAACTTTTTTTCTGATGATGACATTTCTGATTATGTTCTCATGCCGCGTACACACGACCATTTTTCATGACGTCAAAAATTGCATTTTTTAAATTGGTGATTAAAAACGATCGTGTGTAGGCTCCAGAGCATTTTTCTCGATGTGAAAAATGGGCATTCAAAATTTAGAACATGCTCAAATTTTTCTCGTCGTTTTTCACGTCGCGTAGGCTCTAACGACGGGAAAAAAATCCAGACCATCTAGGATCACAAGGATCCACTCAGCACTGATTCAGACCATCTATGATCACAAGGATCCACTCAGCACTGATTCAGACCATCTAGGATCACAAGCTCGCATGACTCACTGTCGTACGACATGTGCGTCCATCCCATTTGGTAAGAGTACCTTATACACCTATGTTTGAAGATATAAGAGTGACTACAGGCAACTTGTCATCCTCTTGTTTGGTGTCATCCTAAGGTCCCTTTTACACCTGTGGACCGTGGGCCAGATTCAGATAGGAGATACGCCGTCGTATCTCTGAGTGCGGGCCGTTGTATCTATGCGCCTGATTCAGAGAATCAGTTACACATAGATTTCCCTAAGATACGACTGGTGTAAGTGTCTTACACCGTCGTATCTTAGGCTGCATATTCACGCTGGCCGCTAGGTGGCGCTTTCGTATAGTTACGTGAGGAATATGCTAATTAGGTAGATACGCCGATTCAGAAACGTACGTCTGGCCGGCGCATTTTTTTACGTCGTTTACGTTAGGCTCTTTTCGGCGTGTAGTTACCCCTGCTATATGAGGCGTAGCTAATGTTAAGTATGGACGTCGTTCCCGCGCCGAGTTTTGAACATTTTACGTCGTTTGCGTAAGTCATTCGCAAATAGGGCTGGACGTCATTTACATTCACGTCGAATCCAATACGTCCTTGCGGCGTACATTGGAGCAATGCACACTGGGATATTTCACGAAGGGCTCATGCGCCGTTCAAAAAAAGCGTCTAAAAACGTGGGGTCATCCTAAATTTAAATAATATACGCCCACAACATCCCCATTTGAATTAGACGGGCTTACGCCGCCACACATACGTTACGCCGCCGTAACTAAGGGCGCAAGTTCTTTCTGCATACGGAACTTGCGGCCAAAGTTACAGCGGCGTAACATAGCTAAGATACGTTACGCCCGCAGATAGATAGAGCATTCTATCTGAATCTGGCCCTGTATGTCCGCTTTTTCATCCGACCGTTTACGGATGAAAAAGGGACATACATGTATCCCTATGGGATAGCGGGTGTCAGCGGATGAACATCCTCTGACAACCAATCTCATCCGAGTCCACTATGCTCCGATTCTGCAGACGGAGGAAAATCCTATTTTTCCATCCGTCTGCGGATCGGATCGGGTGAACACGGACAGACGGTCCATGTTCATCCGATCCCCCCATAGGGGAGAGCGGAGATCTGACAGGGCGGTCCCTCCACAGTGTGCGGGGACCGTCCTGTCATCTGCCGGCTCAGCGGGGATCAGCAGGGCGATCCCCGCTGAGCAAGCGGAGGATCAACACGTCCCGTGTGAAAGGGCCCTAATGGGAAGAATTTCCTTTACCTTTTCTGTTTATATGGACTCATACTTTCACATTATATTTTGAAGCTCACAGGCTTGATTGGATTTCAATTTCTAATTGCATATGTGGTGTTTGATTCACTAGTTCATATTCACTTGAAGTTTATTCACCATGTATTCACTTTCTGTTGGTTTGAGTACACTCATTAGTACTCTCTTACATTGTTCACCAGTAGCGCTACACTATATTTTTCATGGAAAATACAAACATGTCTAACGCCATCAGAAACATCCAATCAAAACTTTTTTCTGATGATGACATTTCTGATTATGTTCTCATGCCGCGTACACACAACCGTTTTTCATGACGTGAAAAATATAATTTTTTAAATTGGTCATTAACCACTTAAGACCCGGACCTTTAGGCAGCTAACGGCCCCAGCCAGTTTTTGCTAAACGGCACTGCGTCGCTTTAACTGACAATTGCGCGGTTGTGCGATGTGGCTCCCAAACAAAATCGGCGTCCTTTTTTCCCACAAATAGAGCTTTCTTTTGGTGGTTTACTTTTTGCTATAATAAATATCCCCCCAAAAATATATAAAAAAAAATATTTTTTCCTCAGTTTAGGCCGATACGTATTCTTCTACCTATTTTTGGTAAAAAAAAATCGCAATAAGCGTTTATCGGTTGGTTTTCGCAAAATGTATAGCGTTTACAAAATAGGGGATAGTTTTATTGCATTTTCATTAATTATTTTTCTTTTACTACTAATGGCGGCGATCAGCGATTTTTTTCATGACTGCGACATTATGGCGGACACTTCGGACAATTTTGACACATTTTTGGGACCATTGTCATTTTCACAGCAAAAAATGCATTTAAAACGCATTGTTTACTGTGAAAATGACAATTGCAGTTTTTGGAGTTAACCACAAGGGAGCGCTGAAGGGGTTATGTATGACCACATCTGTGTTTCTAACTGTAGGGGGGTGTGACGTCATTGATTGTGGTTCCCTATATCAGGGAACACACAATCAATGACAGCACCACAGTGAAGAATGGGAAAGCTGTGTTTACATACAGCTCTCCCCGTTCTTCAGCTCAGGGGACCGATCGCGGGACTCCAGCGGCGATCGGGTCCGCGGATCCCGCGGTCACGGTCACAGAGCTTCAGACCGGGTCGCAGGAGCGCGCTGCATTTGCGCGCCCGCGACCCACGGCTGGGCAATTAAAGAGGACGTACCTGTACGTGCTTGTGCCCAGCCGTGCCATTCTGCTGACGTATATGTGCAGGAGGCGGTCCTTACGTGGTTAAAAACGATCGTGTGTGGGCTCCAGAGCATTTTTCTCGACGTGAAAAATGGGCATTCAAAATTTAGAACAGGCTTTAATTTTTCTCGTCGTTTTTCACGTCGTGAAAAACGGTCGTGTAGGCTCTAACGACGGGAAAAAAAGCGCATACTCAGAAGCAAGTTATGAGACGGAAGCACTCGTTCTGGTAAAACTAGCGTTTGTAATGGAGATAGCACATTCGTCGCGCTGTAACAGACTGAAAAGCACGAAGACTGAAAAGCGCGAATCGTCTCTCACCAAACTTTTACTAACACGAAATCAGCAAAAGCAGCCCAAAGGGTGGCGCCATCCAAATGGAACTTCCCTTTTATAGTGCCGTCGTACGTCACTGCGCTTTGCTTGAGCATTTTTTTTTTTCACGATCGTGTGTATGCAAGGCAGGCTTGAGAGAAATCACGTTGAGAAAAAATTTGTTTTTCCCATGACATGAAAAAAATATTGTAAGTTTGAAGTTCGCTACTTTCATTTAAAACACTGGCCCGGATTCAGATAGCAGTTACGACGGCGTATCTCCGGATACGCCGTCGTAACTCTGAGTTGCGGGGTCGTATCTATGCGACTGATTGATAGAATCAGTTACGCATAGATTTCCCTAAGATCCGACCGGCGTAAGGCTGCATATTTACGCTGGCCGCTAGGTGGCGCTTCCGTAGATTTACGCGATTAATATGCTAATTAGGTAGATACGCCGATTCAGAAACGTACGTCCGCCCGGCGCATTTTTTTACGTCGTTTACGTTCGGCTTTTTCCTGCGTAAAGTTACCCCTGCTATATGAGGGGTATCCTATGTTAAGTATGAACGTCTGCCCAGCGTCTAATTTTCCGTTGATTACGTCGTTTGCGTAAGTCGTTCACGAATAGGGCTGTACGTAAGTTACGTTCACGTCTAAAGCGATTTGCGGTGTAATTTCGAGCATGCGCACTGGGATTCTTTCACGAACGGCGCATACGTCAAATACGTGGGGTCACAATTAATTTGAATAAAACACGCCCACATCATCCACATTTGATTTAGGCAGGCTTACGCCGGACCACATACGTTACGCCGCCGTAGCTTAGGGCGCAAGTTCTTTCTGAACATGGAACTTGCGCCCTAATTTACGGCGGCGTAACGTATCTGAGATACGTTACGCCCGCCGAGAGATACACCATTGTATCTGAATCCGGGCCATTGAGATTCTGAAGATATAAAATTTCAGTCAAATTTAATTTTTTCTTCTCCTACCACTTACCAATACACATTTTTGGAATTTTTCCACTCTTTTGAAAAGTTAGTTTAATCATGAGAAAAAGAAATAGCCGAGCCGATGCAGAAGACATCACATGGCAATGCCAAAAAAAAATCCAAGGCTTTGTACCCGCATTCCGACCGCTAGAATAATATTTAACGTCTGCTGAATGTGTTCATTTCCACTTGTGTGTGCAAAGTACATGGACATTGACTTTCCCATAAGAACAATTGTTCTGTCTCTTATCTTTACCTTGCCAGCCAATGCTTTTTCCTTTTAAAAAAATGTAAACATTGTTCTCTTTGTTAACTGAAAAAAAAAAAAAAATTGATGCAATCATTAAAGGTTATAATGCCCTTAAAGATGGCCAGCGGCTGACTTCAGATTATTTAATGATATAATATATACACGCTTTGGACGCACACAGGAAATTTTCTGCAGCGCACAATCACATTTAATGGTTTGAAGATAATTAGGTTTCCGGTACACATGAGACTGTTTAAAAAAAAATGATTCCAGTACCATTAAAATTAGTGCCTTTTGTCTTGCCTTTGTCTTCCGTGGGCACGGTGTTTCAGCATATTATATGGCGCTGATTGGAATTTTGCTAGGTCACACAAATGTCATGTTTTTTCTTGTTCCGATATTTTAAGCCAGGTTCACACCTATGCGAATTGAGTGCGGCTTAAACCGCATCCAATACGCAGAACATTTCTAAATACATTGGGCCAGATTCAGGTAGAATTGCGGCGGCGTAACGTATCGTAGATACGTTACACCGCCGCAAGTTTTCATCGCAAGTGCCTGATTCACAGAGCACTTGCAATGAAAACCTACGCCGGCGGCCTCCGGCGTAAGCCCGCGTAATTTAAATGGGCGTGTGCCATTTAAATTAGGCGCGCTCCCGCGCCGGACCTACTGCGCATGCTCCGTTTCGAAAATCCTGCCGTGCTTTGCGCGCAGTGACGTAATTTTTTCGAACGGCGACGCGCGTAGTGTAATTCCGTATTCCCAGATGGCTTACGCAAACGACGTGATTTTTTAAATTTCGACGGCCATACTTTACACAGCAATACGTTTGCTGTGTAAAGTTAAGGCACCAAAAACGACGACTAACTTTGCGACGGGAAACTAGACTAGCGGCGACGTAGCGAACGCGAAAATCCGTCGTGGATCGCCGTAACTCCTAATTTGCATACCCGACGCTGGTTTACGACGCAAACTCCCCCCAGCGGCGGCCGCGGTACTGCATCCTAAGATCCGACAGTGTAAAACAATTACACCTGTCGGATCTAAGGGATATCTATGCGTAACTGATTCTATGAATCAGTCGCATAGATATTCTGAGAGATACGACGGAGTATCTGAGATACTCCGTCGTATCTCCACTGTGAATCTGGCCCATTGTTTTCAATGAGGCTGGTTCACATATGTGCGATGCATTTGCACTGCGCATTGCAGTAAAACCTTGTGCGTCTTTTAGGCATTGCGGTGCGGCTCAGGTGCGAATTCAAGACCATTGTCTTCTATGGGTACGCAGCTGATTCGCAGATGTGTTCAGTTCTCTTCAGGAAATTCTCTCATTCAGCTCAATACACCTCTCCCCCACTCTCCTCTCACCCGTAACTTCTCCCAGGTCTCCAAATTAGCATCTAAAACCTTGCTAATCTGCTGAACACTTCTCTTATCTCTCTGCAGAGATAAGAGAGCTGAAATTCGCACCGCACTAGTGTGATTCCGGCCTCAAAGTTTGCAAAAGTTAAAGGGCTAGAGTCACATAGATCAGCGGATCTTTAGATCCGCGTGATCTATGTGATTTAAGATCCGCTGCCGCAAGTTTGAGAGGCAAGTGGGTAATTCACAAAACACTTACCTCCAAACTTGCGGCGGCAGATCGTAAACCCCCCGGCGGAATTCAAATTCCGTGGCTAGGGGGAGTGTACTATTTAAATCAGGCGCGTCGCCGCGCCGATTTAAATGCGCATGCGCCGTCCGCAAATTTTCCCGGCGTGCATTGCTCCCACTGACGTCGCTAGGACGTCAGTGGTTTCGGCGTGAGCGTAACTTGCGACGAGCGGGTTTGAGAATCGGCGTACGCAAACGACGTAAAAAAAAAATCGACGCGGGAATGACGGCTATACTTAACATTGGCTGCGCCTCATAGAAGCAGGAGTAAGTATACGCCAGGAAAACCACTACGTAAACGTCGTAACAACACTGCGTCGGGCCCACGTACGTTCGTTAATTGGCGTATCTCGCTGATTTACATATTTCTCAGCGTAAATCAGCGAGAACGCCCACCGCGGCCATTTTTAAATTGCAGTTAAGATCCGACGGTGTAACACAGTTACACCTGTCGGATCTTAGGCATATCTATGCGTAACTGATTCTATGAATTAGGCGCATAGATACGACCGGCCTAAGTCAGAGATACAACGGTGTATCAGGAGTTACACCGTCGTATCTCTCTGTGAATCTGGCCCAAAGACTTCAGTTGCATGCCAATGCATGATGGAAATAACATAATTGCGATTGTCCTACTAGTTAAATTGCTTTGTCCTAAAGTGACTCTAAAGTCTAATGCCGCGTACACACCATCGGATCTTCCGTCGGAAAAACCTTGGATGGTTTTTCCGACGGAATTCCGCTCAATCTTGGCTTGCATACACACGATCACACAAAAGTTCTCTGAACTTTCGACAGTCAAGAACGCGGTGACGTACAACACTACGACAAGCCAAGAAAATGAAGTTCAATGCTTCCGAGCATGCGTCAAATTGTTTCCGAGCATGCGTCAGAATTGCTACAGACGATCGGAATTTCCGATCAGAATTTTTCCCGTCTGAAAAATTCAGAACCTGCTCTCAATCTTTGGTTGGCGTAAATTCCCACAGCAAAAGTCCAATGGAGCATAGACACGGTTCGGAATTTCCGATCAAAATCTCACATCGGACTTTTGCTGGCGGAAAATCTGATCGTGTTTACGAGGCATTACATGTTTGTTTTTTTTTATTCCTTTATTGAACCAAAAGTTTCAAATATACAATTTAAAGCGGGGGTTCACCCCAAAAAAAATGTTAACATTAGATTCAGGCGAGTTGTTGGAATCACAATCGGGTGTTTTTTTTTTTAAATCGTTGCCGTTCATACCGTTTTATAGATATATGTTCACCGCGGCTTCCGGGTATAATCTGCGGGACTGGGCGTTACTAAGTGATTGACATGCTTCCGACCGTCGCATACAGCGCGTCACGAGTTGCCGAAAGAAGCCGGACTGCTAGTCGGCTCTAAAAGGCGCCTGCGCACCGACGTTCGGCTTCTTTCGGCAACTCGTGACGCGCTGTATGCGACGGTCGGAAGCCTGTCAATCAAGTAGGAATGCCCAGTCCCGCAGATTATACCCGGAAGCCGCGGTGAACATATATCTATAAAATGGTATGTACGGCAACGATTTAAAAAAAAACACCCAATTGTGATTCTAACAACTCGCCTGAATCTAATGTTAAAAAACATTTTTCTGGGTAAACCCCCGCTTTAAGGCATGAGTCAGGCAAGTTACAAAAGCATACGTATACTAGAGACACATATTGAATATTCGCCTCAGCTTCAGCGGTAACTTAACCGCTTGCCAACCAGCCGCCGTCATTATATGGCGGCAGGTCGGCACGATCCTGCGAACCGTCGTAGCTGTACGTTGGTCCCTTTAAGGGGGATAGCAGGCCCGAGAGAGATTGTGAGTTCCTACGAGCTGGGAACCACGATCTCTCATCTCCTATAGTCAGTCCCATCCCCCATAAGAAACCTTCATTTGTTTGCAAATATTAACCGGTTCCCGACCGGCTCACGCAGATTTACCGCGGCAGAATGGCTCTCCTGGGCAAAATCCCGTACATATAGGGCTTCACACAGGTGAGCCACCAGAGAGCGTGCAAGCGCCTCCGGAATACACGTGCGCGTCGGCCACACGTGATCACGTGCAATAGCAGCAGTATGGGGGTTTGCTGTCAGAGGAGAGAAGACAGATTGTGTGTTTCTACAAAGTAGTAACCACAATCTGTCACCTCTCCTAGTTAGTCCCATCCTCCCACAGTTAGAACACACACCCAGGGAACACAGTTAACTCCTTGATTGCCCCCTAGTGTTAACCCCTTCCCTGCCAGTGACATTTTTACAGTAATCAGTGCAGTTTTATAGCACTGATCGCTGTATAAATTTCAGTGGTCCCAAAAAATTTTGCATCCTCACCACTAGAGGCTATGGTGAACACCTGCTACACCTTAGCCCCTGCGCCCTGGGGAATCTTGGGCTCACGTTTCCTTTCCATCCGCAGCAGTCAGCTATTGGGTTCACTACCTTGCGGTGCACCCCTGTCTTCAACGGGGTGCATTTGTCACCTGGCCACAGGTGACCTGACAACGAGGAGGCGTAGAACAGAAAACAAAAGAGAAGGACATGAAGAGCCAGAAAGAACGAGCGAGGCAGATTCTCTCACCCAGAGCCTTACAAAAAGCCAGAGAGAAAATCAGCGGTGTTTCAAGACCACCTGCAGATATGCGTCTGTGAAGACGAAGTGTTGCCATGGTCTCCATATGTCACGAAAGGACTCCTCCCGATTGTGGAAGGTGGCTGTAATGTCCTCCATGTCCCTACGTTCGTTGATTTTAGAAAACCAAAGAGACCCCGAAGGCAGGTTCACAGACTTCCAGCACAAAGGAATACATGCCTTGGCCGCATTTAGTAGCTGGATGGTGAGGGAGGACTTGTAATTTTGAATGGACCATTGTGTGAGGTGCAGCAAGCATGCCAAGGGATTATCAGCTAGATCGACATTGGTCAGATGTTTGTTAGTGCAAGCCACCTCTTGCCAGAATGGTTTAATTTTAGGGCAGCCCCAGAAGATGTGTAGCATAGTACCTAGCCCAGCATTACATCGCCAGCATGTGTCATGCACTTGCGGAAAAATACGGTGAAGGGTGGTGGGTACCCTATACCCTAAAAGTTTTTTTTACTTCAAACCCCTTTCACACTGAGCAGTGGCGTTGCTAGGGGGTGCGGGGGGTGCGGGCCGCACCGGGTGACACCCACTAGAGGGGTGACACCATCCCGATTTAAAAAAAAACAAAAAAAAAAATTTTTTTTTTTTTTTTTTTTTTAGCTGACATGACCAGAGGTGCAGGTGGCTGTGTAATGTAAAAGGGGTGCAGTGATGCAGGGTGTTGTGTAATGTAAAAGGGTCCAGAGGTGCAGGGGGCTATGAGATGTAAAGGGGGCCAGTGATGCAGGGTGCTGTGTAGTGTAAAAGGGTCCAGAGGTGCAGGGGGCTATGTGATGTAAAGGGGTGCAGAGGTGCAGGCGGCTGTGTAATGTAAAAGGGGTGCAGTGATGCAGGGTGCTGTGTAATGTAAAAGGGGTGCAGTGTTGCAGGGTGCTGTGTAATGTAAAGGGGTCCAGAGGTGCAGGTGGCTGTGTAATGTAAAAGGGTCCAGAGGTGCAGGGTGCTGTGTAATGTAAAGGGGTGCAGAGGGCTGTGTAGTGTAAAAGGGTCCAGAGGTGCAGGGGGCTATGTGATGTAAAGGGGTGCAGAGGTGCAGGCGGCTGTGTAATGTAAAAGGGGTGCAGTGATGCAGGGTGCTGTGTAATGTAAAGGGGTCCAGTGATGCAGGGTGCTGTGTAATGTAAAAGGGGTGCAGTGATCCAGGGTGTTGTGTAATGTAAAAGGGTCCAGAGGTGCAGGGGGCTATGAGATATAAAGGGGGCCAGAGGTGCAGGGTGCTGTGTAATGTAAAAGGGGTGCAGTGATGCAGGGTGCTGTGTAATGTAAAGGGGTCCAGAGGTGCAGGTGGCTGTGTAATGTAAAGGGGTCCAGTGATGCAGGGTGCTGTGTAATGTAAAGTGGTCCAGAGGTGCAGTTGTGGAGAGGACTACACAGTAGTAACAAAAAGATATTGAAGGATGCAGAGGTATGCAGGGGGCACAGTGGGGTGTTTTTACATTTTAACGTGGGGGGTGGGGTGCCAGATATTGGATCCGCCCCGGGTGCCAAATGCTCTAGGTACGCCCCTGACACTGAGGAGTTTTTCAAGCGAAATTGATGCTTTCACACTTGGGCTGTGCGCTGGTGGGGAGGTAAGTAAACTCCTGCAAGCAACATCTTTGAAGCATACCGGCAATATCAATCTAACATGAATTTATTAGAACACAATAGTCCTCATGACTGCCAACCAAGACAATAACAACGGAGAGGTGACGCGTTTCACACTGCAATAGTGCTACTTCAAACATAAGGAACCACTTAAAGGAGTTGTAAAGTCAGAAGTTTATTTTTTATCTTAATGCATTTTATGCATTAAGATAAAAAGCCTATGTGCAGAAGCCCCCTCACACCTATCTGAGGTCCCTCTCTGTCCAGCGATGTCCACGAGTGTCTCAGCCATCCCAGATTCTCCTTCCTGATTGGCTGAGACACAGCAGCGGTGCCATAGGCTCCCACTGCTGTCAATCAAAGTCAGCTAGCCAATCAGGGGAGAGAGGGGATGGGGCTGAGTCGGGGCTCGGTGTCTGAATGGACACACATAGCTGTGACTCAGCTTGGGTACCGCCATAGCAAGCTGCTTGGGGGGAGGGGCCAGGAGCATTAAAGAGGGACCTGAGACTGCTCTGTGCAAATATACTGCAACAGAGCAGGTATGTATAACATGTTTGCTCTTTTTATAGGAAAAATACAAGACTTTACAATCACTTTAACCACTTCCAAACCGCCCCCCCGGTGGTGGTTATACATTGGTACTTTGAAGAGGAATATCGATGTTATGGCAGCAACTAGCTACTATAACCCCGGTATCCTCTTCTTCAGCAGGTGGTCCGCTTACAGATAAAAGGGGTCTCGCAGTTTCGCCACAAGATCACTTTTATCGGCGGCGGGAGAGGGCATTTTTATTGGACCGCTTGTTCCAATGGTACTTTACCATTGGTCCAATGCTCCAAGCTGTCCAATGAGCTCAGTACCTCTAAGGCCTCGTACACACGACCAGGTTTCTCGGCAAAAACCAGCAAGAAAACTGCTTCTTGCCGAGATTCTCATTTGTGTGTACGAGGCATTCAGGTTTCTCGTCTGGAAATCTGTCCAGAATCTCGACGAGAAAAAAGAGAACCTGCTCTCTTTTTTCTCGTCAAGATTCTTGTCGGCCTGTTTCACGATGAGAAACCCGAGAGTGTGTATACTAACCTGTCGCCGGTGGAAACCCGCCCATGCTCGAAATGACTTTGACGCATGCGCAGTAGCTTCCACGGCATAGGTAGGGTGAAGCAAGATGGCGGCGACGGCATCGAATGTGATGACCTTACCGCGTTCTTTCCTTTCAAGAGAACCGCGGTTCTTGTGAAATGAAAGTCAGTACACTCCAGCGGCAAGAGTTTCTTGCCAAGAATCTCGTCAGGGAAAACAACGGGTTTTTCCTGACTAGATACTCGGACGTGTGTACGAGGCCTGACAAGAAGTCATCCTCTCAGTTTTCTGCAAACAGAGTGTGCCAGCTTGTATTTAAACTGGCCCTTCTGTATGTAACTTCTAACAGGCTGCCCAAGAAGCCCCGTATCTCCGGAACCATAGGTCAGAGGAGCCCCAAATCTTGACCAGTGGTAGGACTTCGACTTTGGGTCTCTGTGACCACAGGTCGCTGAGCTACAACCATTGAAGCTCAAACTTTTTTTTATGTTCATGGCATCACCTGCCTCCCCTGACTGCATGTCCCTGAGATATATATATATATATATATATATATATATATATATATATATATATATATATAATCTCAGGGACATGCAGTCAAGGGAGGCAGGTGATGCCATGAACATAAAAAAAAAGTTTTTTAGGAAAGGGAGGGTACTAGAACCAATTATAAACAGTTCGTTTTTAGGGAGAAGGTCTGCTTCAAGGTATGACTAACAATATAACCATTGTTGTGAGCCAACCTGAGTCTTAAAATAAACCTTTAATTTAAGAAAATACAAACCCATGCCCCTACCCTGTGGTTGGCGTCCACCAGTGCTTATACTTACCTGTGGTTGGCATCCCCCACTGCTTGCTTAACACTTCAGTGAATCAGGTTAGCTGATACTCACTTCTAGCTTCAGTTGGTGTTATTTGATGCAAAATTTATAATTTCATGGGTTATATTAATACAAATCTCTACTCAGATATCAGTGACAAAGATTTAACTTTCCTGATAAGGACTTTTTCAGCCCATAACAGATAACATGCACTCGGAGGTATACTGGGGTTCATTGCCCTGCCTGGTGCATACTGCTGACATATCATATTTGTCATCCATTGTCTTAGACTAAGCATTTCCCAGGAATAACACATTATCATGAAAGCTGTGATAACTTCCACTAAAATCACACTCCACGGCCAAAACAATGGTGGCACTTACAGTCTCTAACCTTTCACAGCTTGATTGCAATGATAAGCTCTATAGTATATTTACATTGCCACGTCCTGTTGTCAAATAATGCTGAAATGCACTAACAAGTGAAAATTGGGCTGCACATTAGTTGTCTGTTTTACAAATATAAAGAGTTTTTGGTTTCTCCCAGCAAGCAAATATATAGAGGTAGATTCACGTAGGACTTACGCCAACGTAGCTTCTTATACGTGTAAGTCCACGGATGCGCCGTCGTATCTATGCGCCGTATTCTTTAAACCAGATACGCCTGAATTCTGGCTCCATCTGACCGATGTAAGTCTCCTACGCCGTTGTATCTTGGGTGCATATTTACGCTGGCCGCTAGGGCGCTTCCATTGATTTACGCTTAGAATATGTAATTGACCTAGATACGCCGATTCACAAACGTACTTGCGGTCGTCGCAGTAAGCTACGCCGTTTACGTAAGGCGTACGTCCGACGTAAAGTTATCCCACGTCGGAACAGCCGTCGTATTTTACGTTGTATACGTAAGTCATACGTGAATGGGACTGGGCGTAGGTTACGTTCACGTCGTACGCATTGAGCCGTCGTTTCTTAGGGAGTATATGCAACGTGATTGTGAGCATGCGCGCGCATGCGCTGTTCGTTCGGCCATTCATTTACATGGGGTCAAGGTTAATTTTAATACAACACGCCCACTACCTTCCAAATTTAAATTAGGCGGGCTTACGCCGGCCCATTTACGCTACGCCGCCATAAATTAGGGAGCAAGTGCTTTGTGAATACTGCTCTTGCCTCTCAGAGTTACGTTGGCGTAGCGCATATGAGATGCGCTATGCATGCTCAACGATACGCCGAGCTACCTGAATCTAGCTCATAGTGTCACAAGTCAAGAAATTAATACATCCTAGACTGACCTTTACAATGTATTATTTGAAAAAGTAAATGTAAAAAAGATATACCGGTATATCGTTTTATTTTTTTACTTATTTTCTGTAATTGTTCTGGACTAGAAAATCCATTTAAAAAATGGTAAATATGATTTTCTACACTTATATATTATGTAGTGTTTTATCCAGCCAGCAGGTGTCACTCTTGTCTACCTATTATATCATTAACATTGTATCCTTTTCAGCTGTGCTCTATAAAGCCTACAGTTTGACCACGTGCCGCAAAATCACGTACCTCTACATCATTCTGTTTCAAGTGGTTGAGCTGCAGAGATCATCTCCATAGAGCCGACGGTCAGCTTTCTTGAAATAACAAACTATTGTTATCACAAGCCCCTCTTGCCACCATCGGCTGATGCGTCTGGGCTCTTGTTTGGGTACAACGTCACTCAACGTGTGCGCAATTGTCAGTTAAAGCAACGCAGTGCCGAATCGAAAAAAATGTTATGGTCAGGAAGGGGGTAAATTCTTTCGGGGCATTTTAACCTGTGTGTCCCACCTTCTGTGTCTGTACCAAGGCCAAACATTCAAGGGTATGTAAACTTTTTATCAGCACCATTTGGGTGATTTCTGTTATCATCATGATTTAAAAAGGATCCAAAAAACTATGTCATAATAAATGGCGGAGTTCCACCCAAAAATGTAACTTCCGCTTTTCGGAACACCCCCCCCCCCTCTGGTGTCACTTTTGGCACCTTTCAGGGGGGAGGGGGTGCAGATACCTGTTTAATAGTATAATACAGGTATTTGCACCCACTTCTGGGAATGACTCCCATTTTTTTGATCGATCAAAATTCTTTTGATCGGTACTCACCTCTCCGTTGGCTTCCAGGTCTTCAGGGAGTTCCCGTCGGAGATCCGGTGACATCACGGACACCGGCGGGGCTTTGCCATGTCCATCTGAAGGCTCCTTTGCTGTGCCCAATATCTGCATGCCGGCGGGACCTTACTATCTGCCACACGCAAGAGCTGTTACACTTCCCTCTATCACTTCCCTCTATCTACCTGGGATTCTACAGCCATTCACTGGGAGTTGTGATAGTTCCCTTCACGGGACATCTACATGCCGACGGACTGGTGTTAACCCCTCCTCATCTGGATTCAGCAGTGGTATCGTTGTACACATTTTTATACCAGTATACACGAAACAAAAATGGGCGAATTCGCTTCCACATTTAATGAACTGGTTGATGCCCATAATGATAGAGACGATGAGATTTTGCAAATACAACAAAAACTGGAAAATTTAGAGGATAGATCTAGGAGGAACAATGTTAAAATGAGGGGAATACCTGAAGCAATCAAGCCTCCTGATCTAAAAGATTACTTTTGCAATGTCATGAAAGCGGTACTCCCCGAGGCCCCTCTGGATGACCTCATTGTGGACCGGATCCACAGGCTTCCTAAGCCCAAACATATTGCTTCACATCTGCCAAGGGATACCATTGTTAGGATCCATTTTTATCATACCAAGGATCTCTTCATGACCGCGGTTAGAAACCGCGGTAATCTACCCTCTGACCTGCAGGAACTCTCTTTTTTCGTCGATTTATCAGCGTTCACAATGCAACGGCGCAGGCAATTAGCTTCCATCACGAAACCTTTGCTTAACCACAAAATAGTGTACAGATGGATTTTTCCGGCAAAGTTGTTGATAATTAAGGGTGGCAATAATCACATGATCTCCAGTGTCAAGGAAGGTATGCGCCTTCTATGAGATTGACAAATTATTCCCTCTGGAGATACAGGAGGGAGCCGTCCTGGAACACCTACTTCACCTAGAGGTGACTCGGATGCCGAGACAGGCCAATATTTGGGCCCCCATGCCCTATTCATTAATCTCTCTGTTGGCCCAGGGGATGGCTGTGCTAATTATCCCTTTTCTTGATCCCCCAAGTCGAGCGGTTGTTCTACCGCACAGATTCTAATTGGAATCGCATTTTGTTCCTCAATTGTGTTTTTGCCGTGTGTTTTTTTTTTTTCTCTCTCTCTCCTTTTTCTTTGCTTTATTCTATTCATTTTTTAACGGTTCTTAACGAGGTGATTCTATAGGAAATATCAGACCTGTATTCCGAGCCCAGAAGACTGTAACTCAACGCCCTTCGGGATTCTACTTTGAGTGGATATCCAACGCACAGTCTAATACCAGGTAATTTTTTCAGCATATGCACATACCTATCAGTTGTGCTCTCACCATCTTATACTGTATCAGCCTGCCCATCGCAATATCATCTCTCAATGTTAAAGGACTGAATAGTCCTCAAAAGAGGCAAATGGCATGGAAAGAGGCTATCAGACTCCATAGCGAAGTTTTTTGCGCCCAGGAGACTCATTTTTGTTCCCTTAAAGGGGTTGTAAAGACAAAAATATTTTCCTCTTAAATTAAAGTCTGACAGTAGCTGATAAAGTAAAAAGTAATGTTTTGCATTATAACTAGTTTGATACCTGTTGAAATCGAGCCGTTTTATTCACCTCCGTCACTCCTGAATCGTTATTCTCACTGACTTTCTGGTTTGCGGTGCGCATTCATTCTTGCTACATCACGGCCTAATGGAAACTACAGTTCCCATTAGGCTTAGCCTCCATGCCTGTGAGGGATAAGAGAGCATCTTCACGCAGGGCTGTAGTCATAGGGAGGGGGTGAGCACATTCTGCTTTCCACCATGCAAAACGGCTCAGATGCTGGTGGAAAGCAAGAAGAGGAGAGACAGGAAATGGCATTTTCAAACCTGGATTACTGTATTTTGGAGGTCAAAAGGAAAAACGAGGTAAGTGATATTTAAATGCTCTAGCTTACAGCAATCAATTGATCTAATAAAAAACAAACCTTTAGTGTTCCTTTAACCTCCCTGGCGGTATGATTCTGTCTGGAATTACGTACCAAAAGCGGTACATTTTTTTTCATGGAAATTTGGTGATATGTATTATAGGCCTGCAATTCTTAGTAATTACTTACTTAAACCTGACCAAAACAAGACTCTAGTAGACATTCCAGATGTGATAAATTTGAAACACAAACACATGAATTATAATTAATCAATAATATAATTTTATTCAACAAAGCAATGAAAAATAAAGAAATTAGTCAAAGAAAGAAATTCAATACACATCCATAGTGTGAAACACTTTGAAGCAAGGAAATAGACAAAGTCCGACATTGCAATCTGGGCAATAGTACCTTGATTCTTTTCGGACTTTTTTCCCATTTTCATCCCTCTTGGAGCAACAAACGACGCACATCCTGGTAGGCGCTAACTTTCGTGCGGTTGGCGGTACAGGTTCCAAAAAATGACGACCTGTCAGGCGCTCTGGATTCCCAACGTCAACAGAGCGTCGTCCGTGTCTGTTAGCAGACACTGATGCCGTCGGGTGATTGATAAAGATCTGCTCAGCCAACTTCCATATAAAGTCCGAATGAACAAGAGGTATGTTCGTGTTTTCTTTGTAAAGGATATAGGCGTTCCAAAGACATTGTTCAAGGAGATGCCTAAAAATCTTTTTATAGTACTTATTTTGTTGTTTTCGCATCGCCGGGTAAAAAGTCATCGCCTGATCGGCTCGGTCGACACCTCCCATTGTGTGGTTATAGTCGATCACGACTTGTGGTTTCAGCACTTCTTTTCCGTATTTTGTGCGGACCATGGCAGTGGAGGTGCTGTGCACGGTGCTCATGAGACACACGTCCTTTTTGTCTCGCCAGCGCATTGCCATCATTTTGCCCTTTTGAAAGGCAACCATCTCTCCTTTTTTTATTTTTTTCTTGCCAAACGTAGATGGCATGTCACGCCGGTTTGGCCTCACGGTACCATACCCGTCCGTTTTATTGAGGAGCAAAACCTCATAAAGTTCTGGTGACGTGTAAAAATTGTCTGTTGTCACGCAGTATCCCTGGTTCAGCAATGGGTCCAGCAGTGACAGGACAGAAGATGTGGCCATCCCATAGCGGCTGTACCTGGGATTGAATTTGGTACCTTTCCCGGTGTAAATTACCGAATTCCATATATAGCCGGTGGATGATTCACATAGCATGTAAAATTTTATCCCAAAGCGCGCTCTTTTGGACGCAATAAATTGGATCCAACTCAGGCGTCCCTTGTAGGCCATCAGACTTTCGTCCACACTTACGTCCCTTTCTGGCACATAGGTCCGCTGAAAGTTGGCAACAATCATCTGGCACACCTCCCAGATTTTTTTCAGCTTTGGCGCAGGATGTGTGGCCTCGTCAAATTCTTCGTTGTTGGCGAAGTGCAGGTTTTTCATTATTAGTGAAAAGCGATACTCGGACATCACAGTGCCAAAAAACGGAGTGGCCAGCATCTTATTGGTGGTCCAGTACCACTTCTGGAGCGGTTTGCCCACCACCCCCTGAAGGATGATGAGTCCCAAAAAATTCCAAATGTCCTCCTCGGTGACCGGTTCCCATTTTCTGGACCTGGAAAATCTGCCACGCAGCGTAGCAGATTGCTGATCGTGGTAGCGATTGGTCTCCGTCACAATTTGTAAAATGACCTCCTCAGATAAAAAGAGTTTCAAATACGCCATAAGGTTGTCGGCCTCCACATCTACCTTCATCCCAGGAGATCCAGTAAATCGGAACCTCGGGGGCGCTGTCTGGTCCGCATCGCTGTCTATAGGGCACCAAGTGCGCACATCACTCAGGTCAGGTGCGGGATCATCTGCGGCGTCACTTTCTATATCAGTGTCAGATCCAGATGATAAATCTCCATATGATTCACTGTCGCTCTGATCTGCGAGCAACTCCGTGTCGCTGCCGCTATCGCTGTCGCTCAGCTGGTCCAAAAGCGCATTTGGAGGACAGCGCTTTTTTGATGCCATTTTTTATATGGTTTATAAGGTTTTATATGTCAGCAATGACAATGGCAAGGGGCAATGAAAGGGCACTGTGTCAGTTTTCAAAGTGATACAGTGTAATCCTCTCAGATTACATTGTATCACCACCTTTTTATGTGTTTGTGTTGGTGCAACATTTGAATTTCCCTCCCAGTTCCGTTCCCATGCACCATTGCGGTGCAGGGAACGGAACCAGGAAGTCAGATGACTGATGGACGGCGCGGTGTGTGTCTCGGCGGCGATCACAGCAATGATAGATCATCGCTGGATCGCCTGGACAAGGTAAGGAACACCGCTGCGCTCTCTGCACATTCACCCCGAGTGTGACTCGGACTAACCGATAGTAACATAAAAAACCAGCCCCGAGTCGCGCTCGGGTTTACCGTAAGGGGGGTTAAGCCTCCTACCTTCAAGCACCGCAAATTTCCTCATGTGTATACTGCAAACGGCCCTACAAAAAAGGAGGTGTGGCAATAGCTATTAGAGACTCTATCTGTTTTAAAGAATTGGACGTCTATCTGGATAGCACGGGCAGATACATAATCTTAGTATGTGAGCTGGAGAACACCATATACACTTTGGTTAACGTTTACCTACCTAACACAAAACAGCTGAAATTTTTGAAGAAAATTTGGAAAAAAGTGTCCTTTATGAAACAAGGGGCTACTATTTTGTGTGAAGACTTTAACATGATCCCTGACAGAGATATGGACTTGTCCAGTGGAATTAATTCTCAACATCGAAGAGCCTCATTGGACTGCTTCATCTCTTCTTCAGGCCTGTATGATGTGTGGAGGTGTCAGCACTCCTCAGAAAGGGACTTCACGTTTTTTTCTAATATGCACAAAACGTATTCTCGCAAAGATTTGTTTTCAGTGGATACGTTTCTTTTGCAAACAATTGTTGAATCAAACATTCACTGTATAACATGGTCTGACCAATTTCCATAGTTGTGGGGGATCGTCGGACTGAAACCAGGGCTAACAGATGGCGTATGGACATTTACACACTGTGCCAGCCTTGAAATTTAGAAAAGATACGCTCAGCACTTACTGAATTTTTTACTATTAATGGTCCTTCGGTTGACGATCCGTTCATGCTGTGGAATACTCACAGGGGCAGATCCTCAAAGAAATTACGCCCGGCGTATCTCTTGATACGCCGGCGTAATTTCAAATTTTGCGCGTCGTATCTTTGTTTTGGTATCCACAAAACAAGATACGACGGCATCTGTGTTAAATCCGACAGGCGTACGTCTTCGTACGCCGTCGGATCTTAGATGCAATTTTTCGGCTTCCGCTAGGTGGCGTTCCCGTCGTAATCCGCGTCGAGTATGCAAATTAGCTATTTCCGACGATCCACGAACGTACGACCGGCCGTCACATTTTTTTAAGTTGTTTCCGTTCGGCTTTTTCCGGCGTATAGTTAAAGCTGCTATATGGTGGCGTACTCAATGTTAAGTATGGCCGTCGTTCCCGCGTCTAATTTAGAAAATTTTACGTCGTTTGCGTAAGTCATCTGTGAATTGGGCTGGACGCCATTTACGTTCACGTTGAAAACAATGACGTCCTTGTGACGTCATTTGGAGCAATGCACCCTGGGAGTTTTTACGGACGGCGCATGCGCAGTTCGTTCGGCGCGGGGACGCGCTTCATTTAAATGAAACACGCCCCCTACTCGCCTAATTTGAATTCCGCCGCGAGAGATATACTACGCCGCCGTAACTTGCGGCGCAAATTCGTTGAGGATTCAAACCAACTCAAAGTAAGTTACAGCGGCGTAGCGTATTTGACATCTGCGCCGGGCGCAGCGTATGTATGTGGATCTGCCCCATAAAGTGTACATTAGGGGGCTGTTTATACAGATGAGCTCTAGGTTCAAAAAACAGAAATCGAAAAAGCTTAATAATTTATTGGCCAATATTAGTCAATTAGAAGCTATTAACAAACAAAACTCCACCCATACAATAAGAGATGAGTTGTTTACTGCGAAACAAAGGACCACATAGCAACAGTGCTGAAGGGGTGAGAAAAAAAATTCCAAATGTTTTAGCTGATGCTGTGGATTTCTGAAAAATTTTTTTTTTTTTTGGGTGGAACTCCGCTTTAACTACTTCAGCCCCGGACCATTTGGCTGGCCAAAGACTAGAGCACTTTCTGCGATTCGGCACTGCGTCGCTTTAACTGACAATTGGTCGTGCGACGTGGCTCCCAAACAAAATTTACGTCCTTTTTTCCCCACAAATAGAGCTGTATTTTGGTGGTATTTGATCACCTCTGCGGTTTTTAGTTTTTGCACTATAAACAAAGAACGACAATTTTGAAAAAAAATTCAATATTTTTTACTTTTTGCTATAATATATATCCCACCAAAAAATCTATTAAAAACTTTTTTTCCACAGTTTAGGCCGATACTACATATTTTTGGTAAAATAAAATTGCAATAAGCGTTTATTGATTGGTTTGCGCAAAGGTTAATGCGCCTACAAAATAGGAGATAGTTTTATGGCATTTTTATTAATATACTTTTTTTTCACTTGTTATATCGGCGATTTTTATTGTGACTGCGACATTATGGCGGACACTTTTGACACATTTTTGGGACCATTCGCATTTATACAGCGATCAGTGCTATAAAAATGCACTGATCACTGTGTAAATGTGACTGGCAGTGAAGGGGTTAACCCGTAGGGGGGAGGGAAGGGGTTAAGTGTGTCCTAGGGAGTAATTCTAACTGTTAGGGGGCGTGGCTATGAGTGACATCACTGATCGCTGATCCTGATGAGAGGGAACAGACAATCAGTGTCCTGTCACTAGGCAGAACGGGGAGATGCTTGTTTACACCTGCCTCTCCCCATTCTGCAGCTCTGTGACCCGATCGCGGGACACCGGCGGACATCGAGTCAGCACGGTCACAGAGCAAACGGCAGGGGCGCACGTGCGCCCACACGGCGGCAAATTTAAAGGAACGTACCTGTAAGCCCATGTGCCTGTCCGTGCCATTCTGCCGACTTAAAAGTGCATGTGCTGGTCGGCAAGTGGTTAAAATTTTTTTTCATGAATATCGTTTTTTTTATTAATCTTATTTAGATTTTACGGAATGATCGCCGCTAAGTTGGCGATTTCCCAAAGTAAAATAACTTATATTTTGCCTTGCTGGCATTTTCCATATTGCTTGTGGGCATGTGAAGCCCACAAGCACAATTTTTCTGGGACAAGGTGCAGCTGATCGACCAGCATGCACCGCCCGTCCTCGCGCATGCGCGGTATCTACGACTCGCATCGGCGTACACTTTAAAGGGTTGCCATCACGACGGGCGTCGGCGTAGAAAGTGCTTGCCCCATTGTGATGGCAACGAAGAAGAACGCCTTTTGCCGCGTCACTTCTGGTTTTGAAGTAACGCGGTTCATTCCAGCCCTCGACGCTGCCCACTGGCTCCTGGAAAATGACAAACATCTCCCAGGAGCACCAGCGAGCACGGGTGCCGAGGGAAATGACGTCAGGCGCCACAGAGAGGAAGTGGCAGAATACAAAGGACCACATAGCAACAGTGGCACAGAGAGCAAGTGGCAGAATACAAAGGACCACGTAGCAACAGTGCCACAGAGAGGAAGTGGCAGAATACAAAGGACCACGTAGCAACAGTGCTTAAGGAGTGAGAAAAAAAATTCCAAGGGCTAGATTCAGCACTGATTTACGCCGGCGTATCTATAGATATGCCGCGTAAATTCAAAGCTGCGCCGGCGTATCTTCTTTCTGTATTCAGAAAGCAAGATACGCTGACAATAGCCTAAGATCCGACTGGCGTTAGTCTCTTACACCGTCGTATCTTAGGGTGCATATTTACGCTGGCTGCTAGGTGGCGCTTCTGTAGTTTTCGGCGTAGAATATGCAAATGACCTAGATACGCCGATTCACAAATTTACATACACCCGGCGCTATTTTTTTAAGTTGTTTGCGTTAGGCTTTTCCGGCGTAACGTTGCTCCTGCTATTATGAGGCGTACGCAATGTTAAGTATGGACGTTGTTCCCGCGTCGAATTTTGAATATTTTACGTCGTTTGCGTAAGTTGCTCGCGAATAGGGCTGGACGTAATTTACATTCACGTCGAAACCAATGACGTCCTTGCGGCGTACTTTGGAGCAATGCACACTGGGAAATTCCACGGACGGCGCATGCGCCGTTCGGGAAAAACGTCAATCACGTCGGGTCACCACCCATTTACATAAAACACGCCCCCCTCATACTCGTTTGAATTAGGCGCGCTCACGCCGGCCCCATTTACGCTACGCCGCCGCAACTTACGGAGCAAGTGCTTTGTGAATACTGCACTTGCCCGTGTAAGTTGAGGCGGCGTAGCGTAAATAACATAGGCTACACCCGCACAAACTTACGGCGGGCTACTTGAATCTAGCCCCAAATGTTTTAGCTGATGTTGATTTTTGCAAAGTTGTTTTTTTGGGTGGAACTCTACTTTGGTAATAAATATGACATTCCATTTTCAATTTGCGGTCGTATTTTTCTGTAAAATTCAATGCAATATGACACAGAGGGATTCTGGTCAGCTTTAAAAATCAATTCCATATAGTAGGAAGAGATAACATTTATTGTTCCATATGACCTATAGAGCTGATTATATATCAGACAGGAGGCTCATATCTTGTGCATTAATCTTCCTTTATTAATGCTCACAGCAGAATACATTTCTAATAACTTTAATGTAAAAAACTTTTTTAAAACAGACTACCCCTACAGTAGTCCATACAATCCTTAACCACGCCCCTGATAGTGACCCCATAAAAGGGGCTGTCTGTGAATGTTCCTCCTCTTTCTTTCTGCTCACAGATCAGATAAGTACTCATTTATAGTGTATTGCTTATTTTTATAGGATTTCTAGAGAATGTCTCCTATTTTTCACATATTTGCGACTTACATATATATATATATGTATATTCTCCCTTATTACTTATAATCTCTTCAATGTTATAGCTCTTAGCTTTCTCAACTTTTCCTGTGTCCCAGGACTTTTTATTGTGCCTTTACCTTTAACGCTTCTGCTTAATATCGCTAGGTGTCTTTTTCTATACAGCGCGACACCAATCAACAGGGTGTCGGGAGCGTTTCTCCTCCCGACATCCTACACAGCTGTCTACCTGGCACGGCGCCATTAGTGTCCTCTTCTTCCTCACGACACTCGCGCGCTCTTAGGGGGCGTCTCCGCCCACGTGCGACGGTCAGCCAATCAGCGCGCACCGGACGAAATCTCGCGAGATCTCGTTCCCGGGCCGCTGCAGTTTCTGAGGCTCCCCTCTCCTCTGTAGCCACTCGGAGCCTACGGAGGAGAGGATAGGACAGGAGCCTGCCAGCACAATACTTAGCTAAGTATCTCCCTATTCTTAGCTAGCCCCAGCGCTGACTACTCCTCAGCCACCTTAGACCCTGTGCTGATCACATAGTGCCTTAAATTTATACCCAAGGGGAACTAAATAAATAAATAATAAAAAAAAAAAAAAAAAAAAAAAAAAAAATATATATATTCATATCTAAACGGCCTGTGCCTATCTAGATAACACCCTTTACTGGCATACTGCCTTAAAGTCACTCACAGGATGGCTGATACTAATCCACTGAACCCCAGTGGGGATATGCAAGCTACAGGCACCTCACACACCCTGAGTGCCGCCCAACTCCAGGACATCATACAGATGTCTATTCAGGCCGCCCTGGCCGCCACCACCCCATCCCCCTGGGCATTACAACCCACGGATGTGACACCGACCCCGCTTCAGTGCGGTGAACCGCCTAATAAAAAGGGAAAATCCTTACAAAAAAGGAAGCACACCCTTGCGGTCCATGACTCCCCGGCAGGGGAAGTAACTAATATGCTACAGGTAGCACCCACCACGGTCTACCAACCCCAGCATCATTTAGACACAACTCGACCCCTGAATCTCAGGGAGACCCAGAAAAAGGGACCTAATGCCACCAGAAGAGCAAAACCTGACTCTTACGTGGACTCCTCTGAGGAGGACTCTGCCGACCCTTTAGAGGGATCGGAAGGATCCGTTTCTGATTCGGATACTGAAGATGCTGGGGCTACGGCTCTTAACACAGCAGCCACTCCTGCCACGCAGGACGAAGTCCTTTTGGACGCCCTCGGCGAACCCTTCTTTCACCCAGACGCCATAACACACCCGCGTTCTGGAGAGTGGACCCCTTTACCACATGTTTCGCAATACGTGGAACTATGGGCAAGGAAGTCTTTAGACAAGGGTAGCCGCAATAAATTGAGGGCCGAATGTCCCAGACCCTCCATTCCCAAGAAAGTGGTAGCAACCCCGGAAGTTGACCCGGTTTTAACGAAATACCTGCTAAAAACAGGAAAATTTCAAAAGAAGGGCATTGAACGGTCTTTCCGAGCCATACAGGACCGCGTCCTGGATCTGATGGGCCCGTTAACCAAAATACTCAACCTCTCAGAACAGGCGGCAGCTTCTGAACAACCAGTTGACTTGCCGCAGCTGAGAGGTTGGGCACAGAGAGCCCTGTGCCTGGCTGGCACCGCAAACACAGCATGCTCAATAGAAAGGCGCAGGTCAATCCTGATGCGCTTAGACCCCCAGTTATCCCACCTGGCGGAATCTGAACCTGGCCCAGCAGCCGAAGGCATGCTCTTTGGTGACATGGTCATCAAGGATATTAATAAATTTGTTGGACTGTTCTCCAGTCTGGATAAGGCTCAGAACTCCCTAAGAAAAACGGGCACAAACAAGGTTTTTAACAGGGCCGGCAGAAATAGAGGCCGTTCTGCCGGCCGCTCTTCCTTCTTCAGGCCACAGGGCAGATCCACTGCCCAATATCAGTACCAGGCTCCGTCCTACGCCACTCCTATGGCACAACCCGCACCGTTCTTCCCTCCTCGAGGCAGATCCTGGCGCGGACGTGGTGGACGAGGTTACCCACGATCCCGACCTCATACCGGTGAGCATACCTTACACCACACTCGATTACACTCCTGTGGGGGGACGCCTGAGGTATTTTTTCCAACATTGGTCTGCGATTACGGCAGACGCATGGATCCTACACTCCGTTACGGGGTTTATCATAGAACTACTATTCCCTCCGATTCTCAACATTATTCCCCCACCCATTCGGTTTGCAAAACAAAAAGAACGCCTCATAGACAAAGAGATTCTAGATCTGGTCATGAAACAGGCCATTATAGAAGTAGATCCCTCTTCCCCAGGTTTCATAAGCAACCTGTTTCTGGTAAGCAAGAAAGGGGGAGGCTTCCGCCCAGTGATAAACCTGAAGGGCTTGAACCAATATGTCGAATACCGACATTTCAAAATGGAAGGCATCCACTTTCTCCGAGACCTTCTCCACCCCAGCGATTGGCTGGTGAAAGTGGACCTAAAAGATGCATATCTTACGGTTCCCATTCATCCCAATTCGCAACATCTACTTCGTTTCCCGTGGAAAGGCAGAATGTGGCAATTCACTTGCCTTCCGTTCGGCCTCTCGTCTGCCCCATGGTGTTTTACCAAACTGATGAAACCAGTGGTGGCAGCTCTAAGGAACAGAGGTGTTCGTCTGATTATCTATCTCGACGACATCCTCATCATGGCTTATTCCAGAGATCAGGCCCTGCTACACATGTCTTGGACAATTTCCCTACTCCAAGAACTGGGATTCGTAATCAATCACGAGAAATCCAGCCTAACTCCAGCCCAACAAATAGAATTCCTGGGCTTTACGGTAGACACCATCCAGTCAACCCTCAGTCTACCCAAAACGAAACTTGCGCTCATCCGCAAAGAGATTCGGGCAGCACTGAACAGAGGTTCTTTATCCCTCCGCACTCTAGCACGGTTGGTGGGCCTGCTCGCGGCCTCCATCCAGGCCATTTTCCCAGCCCCACTACATTACAGAGCCCTCCAACGGCTCAAAATTATGCACCTGAGACAAGGCCTCAGGTATTCAGACGAAATTCCCTTATGTCAAGAGACTACCGAGGAACTGAGATGGTGGCTTCATCATGCCGTGGAATGGAACGGCAAAACCATCTTCAACCCCTCTCCGGACGTCGTGATAGAATCAGACGCCAGTCGCAGGGGTTGGGGTGCCCGGTGCGGGACGTCCTCCACAGGAGGGACGTGGTCCGCTACGGAAACCTCCCTGCATATCAATGCACTGGAACTTTTGGCGGCCCTGTTCGCTGTCAAGAGTTTTATGCCTCACACGTCCACATGCTGTATTCTATTTCGCATGGACAACGTGGCAGCAGTGCAATATGTCAATCGACTGGGAGGCACCAAATCCAAGACGCTGGCATATATCGCGAGGGACTTCTGGCATTTCTGCCTATCTCACAACATCACCCCTATAGCGGAGTACATCCCGGGGGTATCCAACTCGGTAGCCGACTGGAACTCTCGATATCTCCGAGATTCCAGCGATTGGACATTGGATCGATCAATTTTTCTTCGTTTGCAACAACTTTGGGGTCCGCTATCTTTCGATCTCTTTGCCTCACGCCTCAACCGTCAGCTACCTCGCTTCTTCAGCTGGAGGCCAGATCCGGAGGCACATGCGGTGGACGCTCTCCGCCAGCCCTGGCCAGAGGGGACACACTACGCGTTTCCCCCCTTTCAAATGATCCCCAGACTTCTCCCACGGATAACCTACCTGGGAGCGACAGTGGTCTTAGTTACCCCATGGTGGCCGACCCAACCGTGGTTTCCTCTGCTTCTGGGAATGGCTGTAGATTACCCCAGACTGATCCCCTTCTCCCCTCACCTCCTCACCAATCCGACCGGGGATCCTCATCCCATGGTTCTGGAGAACAACCTGCCACTTCTAGCGTGGTTAGTCTCGGGATCCCGATCGCAGATAGAGACCTTTCAGTCTCGGCTCGGAATCTCCTCTCCCTGGCCTGGGCCCCCGGGACTAGATCGGCATATCGATCAGCCTGGGGACTCTGGGTTCGTTGGTGTGATCAACGACAGGTTGATCCCATACAGGCCCCTGTTTCACTAGTGGCTAATTATTTGGCAGAGTCTTTCGAATCCGGCAAGGCATACAGTTCTATTAATATCTATCGATCGGCTATTTCAGCCTATCATTGCCCCGTGGATTCTTTGCCGGTGGGCAGACATCCTTTAGTATGCCGGCTGTTACGAGGCATAAAATTTCAACGTCCCCCTAGGCCTAGATATCAAGTGACCTGGGATGTTTCAAAGGTACTTGATATGTTCGCCAGTTGGGGGGACAATTCGGACCTGTCCCTGAGACTTTTATCTATAAAATTGACGGTCCTTCTTTGTTTAATTTCCATCAAGAGGGTCTCAGATGTTAGAGCTCTTGACGTCTCCAGAAGGCAATTTTCGCCACACGGCGTTGAATTTTCCATTGTACGCAGGACCAAGACTGCGATTCACTCGGTTTTCTACCCTTCTTTTCCTACGCATCCCCTCCTCTGTGTCGTTCGGTGTCTTCAGACATACGAATCCCTCACGGCTAATTTACGCCCTACAGGTTCTTCTCAACTCCTTATATCCTATGTCAAACCCCACCTACCTGTCTCGTCTGCCTCCTTGGCATGATGGGTGAGAACCGCCATGGAAATGGCGGGGATCGACGTCACCCTGTTCGGGGCTCACTCCACCAGGGGCGCCATGGCTACCAAAGTAGTCACTTCAGGAGGCTCTCTCTCCGATCTCTTGAGAGCGGCGGACTGGTCTTCCGAGACCACGTTCCGTCAATTCTATTTCAGACCTCAGGACCATGTATCTCTAGCGGTTCTCCCTTAGAGTTATGACTTGTGTTTTTTATCATATCTATTTATGTATTTGAGCTTTGAACTTGCACAAGATATGAGCCTCCTGTCTGATATATAATTTGAGATTTTCCTAGCTTGTGACGGAAAATATTGATTATATGATGACAGGAGGCGAGTATCTTCCCTCCCGACCCTCCCTATTACGATTGTTTTCTCATTTTCGCAGGTTACTGAGGGCCGAGCTGGTAATGGCGGACGGATAATCCGGTTAGGAGGTTGATCGTATTCTGCTTTCACGTTGGAAGACAGCTCGCTAGACAATCCTCGTTGTGGATTTATTGCTCCTGAAACCCCTGTTGGGTCATGGTTGATGGTGCACTTCCCGTTGGAAGCCATTCAGAGGTCGACCGGCCGGTCGTCGCTCCAAGGACACGCTCCGATCCTTCTTTCTGGTACCATTTTATATGAAGATTATCGCATCAAGAAAGAGGAGGAACATTCACAGACAGCCCCTTTTATGGGGTCACTATCAGGGGCGTGGTTAAGGATTGTATGGACTACTGTAGGGGTAGTCTGTTTTAAAAAAGTTTTTTACATTAAAGTTATTAGAAATGTATTCTGCTGTGAGCATTAATAAAGGAAGATTAATGCACAAGATACTCGCCTCCTGTCATCATATAATCAATATTTTCCGTCACAAGCTAGGAAAATCTCAAATTAAGCTTCATACCGTCATAAATGATTACACATTTCTGGAATTGCAGGCATAAAATATTTGTAACGTACAGTATATTATTTAAACAAGTCATATAAAATATCTTTAGACGCAGTCAAGAAGATAAGTTTAGCCATCTGGAGGAACGACAAGGGGAAGTTTATTTTCTGCGGATGATTTAATACGCTCACCTATAATAGAGGCAGTCAATCAGCGTCTCCTGTCAGCTTACTCACCTTCACTTCCTGCCGGTGACACTCCCGGAGAGTCAAGTCTGACCCGTTCCCATGCTGGGTCACAAAATGTTACTTGTCTGTCTCTGTCCAGTTCCCCTGACAGGAAAGATACCACTGAAATGTCACATTTTACACAAGCAAAAACATTTTAGCGTTGAGTTTTTAAAAGCAGAAATCCGTTTAATAAAATGTATTAAGAGTGTCAGGTTTTCTTCACGTATTGTTTATTCCTCCATTGTGAGTTGCTGCAGTCCTCCTCCTTGAAGGTCACAATATACAGTTCCTAACAGCTGGGGACAGGTTTCAGATTGATGATGGGGAAGCTTTCCTTGCTGGATGGAAATGACTAATGTGCAACGGCTGGAACCCAAAACAGCAGACCGTTGCCTAAGTCTGATTTTATTTCCTGTGTTGAAGTAGAAAAATTAATCTAACTGTTGTTGGCTTACACCGGTCTGGTGACACTGAGACTCGTGTGGTGGTGATCAGGAACACTGTTATTGGCTTGCACTGGTCTGGTGACACTGGGACTTGGGTAGTGGTGAGTAGGAACACTGTTGCTGGTTTGCACTGGTCTGATGACACTGTGACTGGTGTGGGTGGTGATCAGGAACACTGTTGTTGGCTTACACTGGTCTGGTGACACTGGGACTCATGTGGTGGTGATCAGGACATTGTTGCTGGCTACACTGGTTTATTGACACTGCGACTCGGGTGGTGGTGATCAGGAACATTGTTTTTGGCTTGCACTGGTCTGGTGACATTGGGACTAATGTGGTAGTGATCAGGAACACTGTTGCTGGCTGCACTGGTCTGGTGACACTGAGACTCGTGTGGTGGTGATCAGGAACACTGTTGTTGGCTTGCACTGGTCTTAAGACACTGCACAGGTGCTGATCAGGAACACTGTTGCTGGCTTAAACTTGTCTGGTGACACGTGTGGTTGTGATCAGGAACACTGGGCCAGATTCACGTAGAATTGCGGCGGCGTAACGTATCGTAGATACGTTACACCGCCGCAAATTTTCAGCGCAAGTGCCTGATTCACCAAGCACTTGCGTGAAAACTTACGCTGGCAGCCTCCGGCGTAAGCCCGCGTAATTCAAAGGGGCGTGTGCCATTTAAATTAGGTGCGCTCCCGCGCCGGACCTACTGCGCATGCTCCCTTTTGAATTTCCCACCGTGCTTTGCGCGAAGTGACGGAATTTTTTCGAATGGCGACGTGTGTAGCGTATTTCCGTATTCCCGGACGTCTTACGCAAGAAGGAAACATTTTTAAATTACCCGACGCTGGTTTACGATGCAAACTCCCCCCAGCGGCGGCCGCGGTACTGCATCCTAAGATCCGACAGTGTAAAACAATTACACCTGTCGGATCTTAGGGCTATCTATGCGTAACTGATTCTATGAATCAGTCGCCTAGATACTCTGAGAGATACGACGGAGTATCTGAGATACTCCGTCGTATCTCGGCTGTGAATCTGGCCCACTGTTCCTATTTATACTGGTCTCGAGATACTGTACAGGTGCTGATCAAGAACACTGTTGCTGGCTTGCACTGGTCTGGTATGCTGGCACTGGTGTAGCAGTGATCAGGAACACTGTTGCGGATTTACACTGGTCTGATGACACTGAGACTCGTAGTGGTGATCAGGAAGACTGTTTCTGGCTGCACTGGTCTGTTCACTCTGGAAGTGCTGTGGCAGTATTCAGGAACACTGTTCCTGGCTTACACTGGTCTTGAGACACTGTACAGGTGCTGATCACGAACACTGTTGCTGGCTTGCACTGGTATGGTTATGTCGGCACTGGTGAGGTAGTGATCAAGAACACTGTTGCTGATTTTCAATGAAAAAAGCAAAGCCGCCCCAGGTGAGTGAGTCTCTGGTTAATCCTCACACACACACTAGTCAGGTGCTAGCCCAGCTCGCATGCTGCATAACATACGGAAATGATTCCGGACGGCTGCACTTCCAAAAATCCTTTTATTGAAGCTTCATATGACAAGTTGAATGGTTGACAGATGGAGCAGGGGACAAAGAGGTAGACGCGTGTCACGTAAATGTTAGTGCTTAGTCAATACTGTTGCTGATTTACACTGGTCTGGTGATACTAGGACAGGTGTGGCAGTGATCAGGAACACCGTTGATGGTGTACACTGGTCTGGTGACACTGGGACTGGTGTGGCGGTGATCAGGAACACCGTTGATGGTGTACACTGGTCTGGTGACACTGGGACTGGTGTGGCAGTAATCAGGAACACGGTTGATGGTGTACACTTGTCTGGTGACACTGGGACTGGTGTGGCAGTAGTCAGGAACACTGTTGATGGTGTACACTGGTCTGGAGACACTGGGACTGGTGTGGCGGTGATCAGGAACACTGTTGATGGTCTACACTTGTCTAGTGACACTGGGACTGGTGTGGCAGTGATCAGGAACACTGTTGATGGTGTACACATGTCTGGTGACACTGGGACTGGTGTGGCAGTGATCAGGAACAATGAGCTGGCTAAACTGGTGTGTTTACTCTAGTATTGCTGTGGCAGCTATCAGGAACACTGTTCCTGGTTTACACTGCTCTCATGACACTGTACAGGTGCTGATCGGGAACACTATTGCTGGCTTGCACTGGTCTAGTTACAGTGGCACTGGTGTGGCTGAACAGGAACACTTTTGCTGATTTACACTGGTCTGGTGATAGTGGGACTGGTGTGGTGGTGATTAGGAAAACTGTTGAGTGCTTCACCACCACACCAGTCCTAGTATCACCAGACCAATGTAAATCAGCAACAGTATTGACTAAGCGCTAACATTTGCACGACAGGCATCTACCTTTTTGTCCCCTGCTCCATCTGTCTTAAATACTTTGGGTCAGCCCAGCTGGGGCAGTGGAGTTTGTTTGGAAGTTGGAGATGGAGTGTTAGGCTGTAGGTGGCCCTAGAGGGTAAACCCCTAGTCTGGGGTGTGACCTCGGGCCTGGGCTCGGGTGTGGACGGGACCCTCTTCACGACATATGACCGGAGGCATGAGAGCAGAAGAACACTGCTGGGCGAATCTCCAGCGGGGAAGACAGTCAGGTGTGATGGATGGATGTATATGCATCAACTGTCTTTTCAGCTAGAGTATTTGTGGACTGGATTATACAAAGAGGGACACAACTGTCATCTTGAGCCTTTTATATTTCCTGATATCTTTAGATCTATTTCTGAGTTTCTACTTACACTGTATCACAATCAACTGAAAAAAAAGAACGTTCTTTCAAGCCAAGTCCAGAGAGGTCATTTCCTGTAGAACATTGAAGGAAATGGAATTCTGGTATTCATACAGTTTCTGGATTATATTTGTATGAGTAATTACTAGTAGCAGTGCAATATGCTTACTCATGTGCCATGTAAAACATTATGTGCAAAAAATAGGTTTTGGATGTGTTTTCAACTGACCAGTTATGGACTATAAAACAGCTAAAATGTAACAATAATTGTGCCTAAAAAAAATTGAGTGTTTTCAGTATGTACATTTCATATTTTTCTATTGGTTTAGCATATACTGCTTACATATCTCACAACTTTCTGAGATCGTAACAAGGGAAACCTATTAGGAAAAGTACCGTATGTAGCGCCCCTTTACCTTCAGAAAGGACGCTATGTTAAATTTAGTGGGGGAATGAGAGAGTTATGTTGCTCTCATTCTTGATTTTGTTCAATTTGGCTGTCGCCAAATCTGGATTGTTCTGTGGGTCAGTCTGCGTTCCAGGGATGTGGTCTCATCTCTGGGCGGCAGGTGGCGCCAGAGAGATCCAGGCGGAGCCGCTTCTTCTCAGCAGCCAATTAAAGGAGTTTTTCCCTTGTGGGGCATGCTGGGGAGGGGCATTTCTGTGGCGGAGGCCGTTGTTCTGGGTTCTTCGCGGGTTCCTGGTTCCAGGTGCGGCACCCACCTTCAGGGTGTGCGCACATCACGGGCCCCACCACTATGGCCTAACTGGCCTGGGGTCGCGTGCTACGCGGAGTTCCTGACTTTGGGCCCTCCTGGCCTGGAGCAACTGATGCTACCAAGGGGCCCAAGTGACTTACTGGGTCCCCACTTCTACTGAGGAGATGCCAGGCTGTATGCCGTTTGGTGGGGGATCGGCTTGAGGAGAACCCAGAGGCAGGTGATCCAAAGGGGCTTGAACGAACCATCGGGGATCTGGTGATCGGACATAGACAGATACATTTACACTGTCAACCGGTGACCCTAGCATGATTTACTGGGAGAATTCGCTCTATCATTCAACTTAACCTTGTACTAGGCCTGTGGCAGAGGCCTCAACATCCAATCAGAGTCAAGTCTGTGGCAGAGACTTGTTCCTCCCAGAAACCTCAAGTGACGCTCTGGCTGCCAGGCCTGTGGCAGGGGTCTGTCCAGGGGCACTTTACCCACTCTGGCTAGAGTGGCGACGTACTAATACAATTACAGAAGGCAGGACTGCTTTCCTTATCCAAAGCCTGATACTGCAAAAGTGTTCTATTTTCATCAACCTTTCCTGTCTACCTCAAGTTGATGTGTTGGTCGTGTTGGACCAGGAGAAATAAAGCATTCAGAAAACGTATCTACAGATTGGACATTCGTATACTGCTCTACTCACTACCTTCACCCCTAGACACTACATAGAGGTAACTCAATACGCCGATCCCAAATTCAATCATCGGCTCCTTCGGGGGTAGCGCTACACGTATATAAACCGAGTTTTTCAGCACTGTGCCCATCTCCCGCTGCCTCACTGTGTCCATCTGCAGCCTTAGGATCTCCCGGCGCTGTGATATGCAGTCTAGTCAGCGGCCATCCAGTGTAACAAAGCCCTGCCTTCTCCTCGCTCTCGTCCGTGATAGGCTGAACACTGACTCACTGCTGGGCAACTGAGTCAGTGTTCCATCACGAACGAGGACGAGGAGGAGGCGGGGCTTTGTTACACTGGATAGCCGCTGACTAGACTGCATATCAAAGCGTCGGGAGATCGTAAGGCTGCAGATGGACACATCGCCAGGAGATCAGGTACATGAGGCAGGGAGATGGGCACAGTTAGGCAGGGAGATGGGCCCAGTGAGGCATGCAGATGGGCACAGTGAGGCTAAGGCATGCAGATGGGCACAGTGAGGCTGCCAATGGGCACAGTGAGTCTACAAATGGGCACAGTGAGACTGCAAATGGACACATTGAAGCTGCAAATGGGCACAAAGAGGCTGCAGATAGGCATTGTTGACCCCCTTTTCCACTTAGAGTAGCTGCTGCATTTCTCACCCTAGGCTTATACTCGATTCAATACGTTTTCCCATTTTTGTTGTGGTAAAATTAGGTGCCTTGGCTTATATTCGGGTCGGCTTATACTCCAGTATATACGGTAGGCAAAGGACACACACCCTGCCATGCCCCCTTAAAGGAGAATTCTACAAAAAAATGATTAGATAAACAACAAGGGCTTTTTTTTTACCACTACTATTGCTTTATATTGGCTTTTGACATTTTCAATTGCAATTTAGAAATTGGATGAAAGGTTTAGCACTTGGAAACACTTTTTGAAAGATAAATAGTGCATTTTATATACAACTCTATAGATCAGACCAACATGAGGGCCAAATGAGGAGTAATGAGGGACAGAGGGACACTGCTCCAAATAAGGGACAGTCCCTCGAAATCCGGGTTCAGTTGGGAGCTATGTGATTTGGGACAGAATAATAGGTACCAAAACATAATAGATTTTTATTTAAAAGAAAGCCTAAAAACTACTCACAAGTGTAGCAGATAAGTTCACCGTGAAAAGGTTATTTTCCATAGATGGCAGCTGCATGTAGAACCCAAACAGCACTCCAGATGATCATAGAGGACGTAATGAGGACCACTGCCGGCTTACGCGTTTCGAAGCGCAAAGCTTCTTCCTCAGAGCCCAGCCCATGCTTTCTTTTAAATAAAAATCTTTCCTAATGATAATACACTAGGCTGGTGTGATCTTTTTCTCTTTTTTCGATTACTCTCTACTCCCCTGACAGAATGGGGATCTCTTTATTGACAGATCCCGTTCTGCCTCTCTGTGTAGCAATCGCGGGTGGACAATCGCTCTGCAGCAGGCGCACGCGCGTACCTCCGGCGACACGCGCGTGCCCACGCCTGCTATAGCTGTTTAAAGGGCCGACGTACCCCTATGGCGATTTGCGGGGACGAGCCGACCTGCTGCAGTATAATGGCGGCGGCTGGTTGCCAAGTGGTTAAAGACATATTAGCAAATAGTGGAAAAAAAAGAAAAATGAAACTTGTATTTAGATGACACGACAGTGAATTAATTGAATCCCAACTGGGATCAGCCTGTTGGAATCTGTAGACAGAGCACACAAGATGACTGACAAACTATCTGCAATGTTTTGACAAGGAAGGCAAAAGGTCCATAGAGATCACCACAATGTTCTATTACAACATCAGAACTGTTATTTCTCAATAGCAGAATAATAACATAATGACAGTTCCAGCAATACGTAATCCCCTGGAAGAGATGGATGATGTTAGGAAAGAGAGTTGCGACAGGTGAAAAAAAAAAATACACTTATTAAATAGTTAGAGCAAAGAGTTTTTTTGTTTTTTTTGGGGGGGGATAAAAGTTTTACATAAAATAATTAAACGGTAATCATTTGTAAGCACCCTGGTCAGTGGTAAATGGTTTGTCTCTGCCCTCTAAGGCCCCATACTCATGACCAAACATGTCTGCTGAAACTGGCCCGCAGGCCAGTTTCAGCAGACATGTTTGGTCGTGTGTGGGCGCGAGCGGGCCGAATTCCAGCAAACATTTGCCCGCCGGGCCTTTTCCCAGCAGACAAATATTCCTGGACTTGTTTTAAAACAGTCCGCTGGAATTCTGCCCGCTCGGACATGTACGGTCGTCTGTACAGACCTACCGTACATGTCCGAGCGCCCGCCGTCCCTCGCATGCGTCGAATGACTTCGACGCATGCGTGGAAGCATTTTAAAGGCGGGCCGCCCACGTCGCCGCGTCATTGTCGCGGCGACACCGCGGACACGCCCCGCGTATTGTTTACGCGCGGACTTCTGTACGATGGTGTGTACAACCATCGTACAGAAGCCCTCTGGCAGACATGTATGGTGAAAACGGTCCGACGGACCGCTTTCACCATACATGTTTGTCCGTGTGTACCCGGCCTAACTGTCACTTTTACTGGACAGCTTGGCCTGTTACAGGAAGTTGAAAAATAACAGACTTAGGCCCAGATTCTCGTAGGAGTTACGCCGGCGTATCTCCAGATACGCCGTCGTAACTCTGAGTTTGAGGCGTCGTATCTATGCGCCTGATTCTTAGAATCAGTTACGCATAGATTTGTCTTAGATCCGACCAGCGTAAGTCTCTTACGCCGTCGTATCTAAGTTGCATATTTACGCTGGCCGCTAGGTGGCGCTTCCGTCGTTTTACGCGTCGAACATGGTAATGAGCTAGGTACGCCGATTCTCAAAACGTACGTGCGGCCGGCGCTTTTTTTTACGTCGTTTACGTTAGGCTTTTTTTGGCGTAAAGTTACCCCTGCTCTATGAGGCGTACCAATGGTAGGTATGGACGTTGGAACAGCGTAAAATTTTTCACGTTTTACGTCGTTTGCGTAAGTCGTCGGTGAATGGGGCTGGACGTAAGTTACGTTCACGTCGACTAGACATTGAGCGGGTGCAATTTAATTAGAAAATTTGACGTGATACTGAGCATGCGCGCGCATGCGCCGTTCGAAAAAAGCGTCAATTAAGGGGGGTCACAATTAATTTCCATAAAACACGCCCACCACTTCCACATTTGAATTAGGCGGGCTTACGCCGGCCCAGTTACACTACGCCGGCGTAACTTAAAGCGCAAGTTCTTTGAGAATACGGGACATGCCGCTCTTAAGTTACGGCGGCGTAGTGTATCTCAGATGCGCTAAAGATAGGCGATTCTACGAGAATCTGGGTGTTAGGCTGCATTCACACCTGAGCGTAGTGTCTTTGAGTGCTTTTCCAGCGTTTTTTTGGGACGTTTTTGGGGCGTTTTTGCACGTTTGTATGCAGCATTTTCGGGCTTTGGCATTTTTTTATTAGCCAATAGAGAAAACTATTATCTGTTGCATCATTTGTTGCTAGGTATTTTAGCTTTTCCATTAGCTTTTATTTCTTCTTTTATTATTATTCATTTATTATAATGTTTTTTCCTTAGGGTAAGGGGTTTCGAGTTCAGTTTACTGTAGGTTAGGGTTACGATTAGGAGTTGGGGTTAGGGTTATTTATTATTATTTTATTCATTTTTAATTGTATTCATTATTATTATTATACAAATAATAATAAATTATGAAAATAAATGTAAAATAAATACACAAAAACAATTATAAATAAAAAATAAATTAATTAATACTAAGTAACAATAAATAAATAATTAACCCTTAACTTTAACCCTTACCCCTTAAACAAAATAATAATAAATAACTAAACATCCTAACACAAAAATATTATTATTATTATTATTATTATTATTATTATTAATAATAATGTATTTTTTTGTCTTAGTTTGGATGTTGTTTTTTTAAGTATTATTATTATGATTAGTATTATTAACAATAATAATAATGTATTTCATATTTTTGAGGTTAGAAGTTAATTATTATTTATTTATGTATTATTACATATTATTCATTTATTTTACTTATTTATAATGAATTTTAGTTATTTGTGTATTTATTTTACATTCAATTTTTTATATATATATTTATATATATATATATGTATATATGGCTATCATTTATTTCCAGCTTCTTCCTATTAATCCGAACAACCCTGAACTTACCTAGTGAAGATTCCCACATATTTATATTTAATTCTGTGACACATTGTCGCGATGTGAGTGGGCACTGCTGAGTCACACATTTAACAGATAATAAATGTAGAAGTGATCTTGCGCTAAAGAAAACATTTATATAAATCACTAAAAACAACGCCCTACTACAAGTATGTACAAAAAGTGCAATATATAAATGAATAAATAAGTGACCATTGAAACAATAAGTAAAAATTCACTGAACGTGTAAATAAAATGGTAATAAAGTGAATAGTCCTAGAACGTTCACTCGCTGGATATGGGTCATCCTGTGCAGTGAAAGGATAGTTCTATATGATGGATTGCTATCTGTAAAAATAAGCCAGTCCCCGTGGGGGTCTTTCTTATAGGTCTTCCACACTGGGGATAATGAGTTAAAATGGGTTGTCCACCGACTAGTCTCCCAGAACTCTCACCTCACATTGATTGAAAATTCATATATTGCAGCCTTGAGTAATATTCTCTCCCATTCCTCTCCTTTCTCTTCTGTGTCAGTGTCTCCCATGGTAGTTAGCTCCCGTCGTTCCCGCGGGTCTCCAAATGACTCTTGTTAGCCTATCCTCAAATGCGTCCAATGTCAGAGCATCAAGATGGAGGAAAAGAGAGAAGAGGCGGCCCCCAATAGTGTAGTAAAGTTAAAGTAGGTGACTTTATTAAACTTAGTGGGCCAGATTCAGGTAGATCCACGCAATATTTGCGTGGGCAAAGGGCAACGATTTTTGTTCTGCGCCCACGCAAATATTTTGATATGCCCGCGATTCACGGAGCAGTAGCTCCGTAAATTGCGCGGGCGCTATGCTAAATAGCCGGGCGTAAGGGCGCCTAATGTAAATGATCCCGCCGGGGGCGGGAATCATTTAAATTAGGCGCGCTCCCGCGCCGAGCGAACAGCGCATGCTCCGTCGGGAAACTTTCCCGACGTGCATTGCGGCAAATGACGTCGCAAGGACGTCATTTGCTTCTAAGTGAACGTGAATGGCGTCCAGCGCCATTCACGATTCACTTACGTAAACGACGTGAAATTAAAATTTCACGAGCGGGAAGGGCGGCTATACTTTAGCATTGGCTGCCCTTGCTACAGCAGGAGCAACCTTGCGCTAAAGTCGCCGTACGGAAACTCCGTACCTTGCGTGCGCAGGGCCCGCGCAACTTTTGTGAATCGGTGGTAGTATGCAATTTGCATACTATACGCCGATCACAATGGCCGCGCCCCCTAGCGGACAACGCAAGAATGCAGCCTGAGATATGAAGGCATAAGGAGGCTTATGCCTGTCATATCCTAGGCTGCAGTCCGCGTAGCGATGTTCCTGAATCAGGGGCATTCGCTACGCGGGAGCAAAACAGCTATTGCGCCGCGCAACCTATGGTTGCGCGGGCGCAATAGCTTCTTGAATCTGGCCCAGTAAAATTGGACTCTTACATGGGAAGAAATAAAAACGGACATATGAAAAATTGCAGTGGGCTGGCTCTTCTTCTAGGCGAACTAGGCAGCCGCCTAGGGCACACTGCTGCCTAGGGGGCATAGCTACAGCTGCTGACTTCCCCACTAGCCTGGCTGGGGAACACAAGGGGATGAAGAATGCCACCCTACACAGAGAAAGCAGCAGCCATGAAGGAAATCCGTCATGGCTGCTGCCGAGGAGGTCAGCTGCAGCTAAGTCTGTAAGAAGGGCTACAGCTGGGGGGGTTGGAAGAGGTGGGCACAGCTGGGGAGGCAGAGGTGACAGTGGGGAGGGGACACTGGGGAGCCAAACGAGACAGGCACAGCTGGGGAGGTGGAGGAGAACAGTGGGGAGGGGGACATTGGGAAAGCTGGATGAGGTGGGCACAGCTGGGAAGGCAGGGGTGGATAGTGGGGAGGGGGCATTTGGGAGCCGTGCAAGGCAGGTATAGCTGGGGAGGTGGAGGTGGATAGTGGGGAGGGGACACTGGGGAGCCAGATAAGGTGGGCACAGCTGGGAAGGTAAAGGAGGACAGTAGGGAGGGGACACTGGGGAGAGAGACAAGGTGGGCACAGCTAGGGAGGCAGAGGAGGACAGTGGGGAGGAGACACTGGGGGAGCCAAACAAGGTGGGCGCAGCTGTTGAGGCAAAAGAGGACAGTGGGGAGGGGACACTGGGGAGCCAGACAAGGTGGGCACAGCTGGGGAGGCGGATGAAGTCAGCTGCAGCTCAGCCTGTACGAAGGGCAACAGCTGGGGAGCCAGATGAGGTGGGCACAGCTGGGGAGGCAGAGGAGGACAGTGGGAAGGGGACACTGGGGAGCTGGAAGAGACGGGTACAGCTAGGGAGGCAGAGGAGGACAGTGGGGAGGGGACACTGTGGAGCTGGATGAGGTGGACACAGCTGGGAAGGCAGAGGAGGACAGTAGGGAGGGGACACTGGGGAGCCAGACAGTGTTGGCACAGCTGGGGATGTAGAGGAAGACAGTGGGAAGGGGACACTGGGCAGCTAGACAAGGTGGGCACAGCTGGGGAGGCTGAAGAGGACAGTGGGGATGGGAAACTGGGAGCTAGATGAGGCGGGCACAGCTGAGGAGGCGGAGGACAGTGGGGAGGGGACTCTGGGGAGCCAGATATGGTGGGCACAGCTGGGGAGGCAGAGGAGGACAGTGGGGAGGGGTCACTGGGGAGCCGAACGAGGCAGGCACAGCTGGGAAGGTGGAGGAGGACAGTGGGGAGGGGACACTGGGGAACCGGACGAGGCGGGCACAGCCTGGAAAGCAGGGGAGGACAGTGGGGAGGGGATACTGGGGAGCCGTAGGAGGCAGGCACAGCTGGGGAAGTGGAGGACAGTGGGGAGGGGACACTAGGGAGCTGGATAAGGAGGGCATTAGGACAGCTGGGGGAGGCAGGCACGAGGTCAACTGGGGAGGCGGGCACCCTTAAGTTAATATTTTTTGTTTTGTTATATTAGAATGATTAGTTTTCGGGAATTAGTTTCGTAAATTTATATTCAGTTACTATATTTGTTGTTTAATTGATTTGCATTTCGGAAGATGGTTATATTTATTCTATTTTTTTCTATTCCATTCTTATAATTTTGAACAAAATGGGAGTATAGCCTCATATAAGAAAGTTATAATCAAAATAATAACGTACCATCGTCCAGATTTTGGTAAAAAAATAGAGGGGAAGGGTGGGAATAAGGGAAAAGTTGCTGAGGCTAAACCTGGAGCATGCCCACCCAATTGATGTATGGACTATCTTGGTACTGATAAGACATAGTAAACAATATTGAGTAACAAAAATAATATTTTTATTATAATTAAAATGTTGCAGACATTGAACAACAATGTACATCAAAGATTGGTCGGATTCTCTACTAGTTTCGCGGGAGACCCGCTTCTTCAGGAGAACCAATCTAAAGGAAAAATAATACAATAGTAAAATACATATAATGCAATTCAGCGATAGAGTTAATAATACATAACACATAAAATAAGGATTTACCCGATGAGTAGTAGAGTAGGCGCGGAGCCAAACTGCCCAAGAAGTTAACCCCCGCGGCGGACAAGGGGGATAGTGCGTTGATCTCTAAAAAAAATTGGAATACGTTATTTTGTTTTGTTGTCATTTATTTCGGATTTGTTGAAAGTCAAAATTATTGAGATTGAGAAATTCGGATACATCCAAAAATAACTTAAATTGCATCTGAATTTCGATTTGTAAAGAAACAAATTGCACATTTTTATCTTATAGTACAGATAATATACAGATATATTCTTTTTAATAGAATTTGACAATTAGATGAACAAAATACAAGAAAAAGAAGACGATGTTGCTTACTGTATATCAAATAGGTGGCATTTCAAAGTTTTGGCTCTTTATCAGAAATTAAGTTATCACAGAGAAAGTTATTATCTTGGCTGAAAATATTTCCCTGCTGGAACCGTGTTTCATATTCCCATCAGAGGACATCTCAGCCAGATTTTGCAGGCATGAAATGACTAATAAGATAAAGTAAAAGATTGGACAGAGCTGCATAAGAAATCTTACAGAGCAAAATACCTTCAGTTATATCAGCTTATCAACTCCATAGGAGTAACCGGCTGCCAAACTACAAATACACCCGCCAACCAGGCATGCAGCAGAATTAGCGTTACCCATATATGACCCATATAATGATATAAAAGGATGGATAAAGAGTATCTGTAGCCTCTCTGTGTTATTCCCTACGACCTACTGCAGCCTCCACTTGGAGAGATGGAGAACAGCTATAGCGTTACCTCCATAGGGGCCACTAGTAATAGCTGGATCTCCCCTAACAGTACAGAGGCTGCCAGCCACCCTAACACCAGTCCATACACTCCGGGTCCAATAAATCAATCTAAGGGATGTCTTTTTTTTGTCAGTTTATTGCTTGCAGTGACAGTGGGTGGTAGACAGGAGGCAGCGTGGTGCAGCGAGCTCCGGTCCTCTCCTCCATGATGGCTTGCAGCTCCTCCCCTCCTCCTAAGCATCCAATAGGAATCTGAGGGTTCCTAGATAGGAACAAATGGGTGATTATAGTGTATAAAATACCATGTAGAGTGAATCACCTGTGAGAGTGACCACAATAATTGTGTGTTTCAACATAAACCAAACAAGTTAAGTGAACAATAATTATGTGAACGTCCCAATAAGAAAATAAGTTAAAATCCAACAGCCAAAGCGATAGAAACAACACTTGAAGGAGATTCTTCCAGAACTTGTCATGCAATCTGAGTTCAACGTCATAGTAATGCCTTCACCATATAACACAGCTTCACCCGAAGTGCTCAGGATTTATATTGCGCTTACCACAACATATGGACTACTTTAGTGAAAAAGATAGTCATATACCGCTGAACAGGATAAGTGCCTGCACACTAGATAACATGGACTAGACCTGGAACTCCAACCTCATAGACCAATTGTGGTCAAACCAAAAAAACAAAAGGGGAACTCATAGCATAATTCCATTTATTTAAAATAACATTAAAAACAGTTGAGCCGATTGGCCTCTTACTTTAAAAGGTGCCTACCCGGCACTGGAGCTGTAAGCGTGATAGGTTCCTGGGCAGCAGCCTCGTTCGTCTAGCATACGGCTTGCTACGTGGTTTCCTGTGGTTCAGCTAGCTTGTCAGATGCCGGGACCGGCTGGGGCATGGATGTGACCAAGTACTTGCCGCCGACGTACGTTTCGTGTGTAAGACATCATCAGGGGGCGTGCCTGGTCGCTAGGGATCATGGTATTTGTAGTGTATTGATTGAGGCCAATTAGATGCAGTTGCGCACAGGAGGAAAGACAAGGTTTATCCTCTTACAGCTCCAGTGCCGTTCAGCTAGTTATCTAGATTGGGTGAACTCCTAAATCATCATGGGCCATACACAAGCATCAAGGGCCAGATTCACGAAAATATGCGGCCGTGTAACGTAACCCATTTACGTTACACCGCCGCAAGTTTTCAGTGTAAGTGCCTGATCCTCAAAGCACTTACCTGGAAACTTGCGGCGGTGTAACGTAAAGTCGTCCGGCGCAAGCCCTCCCAATTCAAATGGGGCGGGTACCATTTAAATTAGGCACGCTCCCGCGCCAGACGTTCTGCGCATGCTCCGTTCGCAATTTTCCCGAAGTGCTTTGCGCGAACTTACGGCAGCCCGACGTGTTTGTGAATCGCGATGTGCGTAACGTACTTACGCCGGAAAAAAAAGCGACGCGGGAACGACGGGCATACTTTAACATGGTGGAGTAATTTTACACCATGTTAAAGCACCTAACTTTGCGACGGTAAAAAAAGACTTGCACCGACGTAACGACGGGAAAAACTTTTGTGGATCGCCGTAACTGCTAATTTGCATACCCGACGCTGGAATACGACGCAAACTCCCCCCAGCGGCGGCCAAAGTATTGCATCCTAAGATCCGACGGTGTAAGTCGGATCTTAGGGCTATCTATGCGGAACTGATTCTATGAACCAGCCGCATAGATACGACAGGAGATACGACGGTGTATCAGGAGATACACCGTCGTATCTCCTCTGTGAATCTGGCCCCAAGATCCTAGATTAGATTGAAGAAACATCAGAAGGACATAATAACATATACATACTATTTTGCTTAGTTACTTCTTTCTAGTTTAACAAAGCGAAAAAACTCTAGCTTTTGCTCAAGTAATGGCTATATAGATATATATCTGTGACCAATACTTGGTGACAACAAATTGGTCATACGTTCCTCATCATAGAGGTGACTCTAAATATGACCATTGATGAATTACAGACTGCGCTAGTGACATACATGGGCGTAACCAATATATATACGTGGATTCATAATACACATTATTACAAATATTATAGAAATATATGTAATTATAAGTGAAAAGAAGGAGGGGATAGTGTGTCTATAAAACCTTGCTTATCTTCACAGACCCCACAGTGGAAATTTTCTTTTGTATACTGGTTGCAGTAGCCATCACAGTCTAAATACCGTAAGATGGCCCCTGTCTATGTGTGTGTATCTGCTTCATGTTAGAAGATCATTCCTGTGCCATACGTGGAATGAAGGTTAGGGAAAAAATAAATAATAACTACAAATAAAAATAAGTGGAGGGAAAAAGTCCCAACTAATCATTGGCTAAAAAACAATTTAGATCCAATTCTATATTGAGTCCAAGAGGGTGCAAATTCTCAGTCTGTGCACCCACATGGTTTCATTTTGTGACACACTGCGTGTCATGTGTGTCCCCCGCCAGTGTTTTGAAATTTTGTCGATCCCGTAAAAGGTGCACAAACTATGATCGCTATTGTGGTGACTAGTGAAATGACGGGATACACTGTGATTAGGAAACTTTTTTCTAATATTGGCCAGGTGCTCATTGATCCTGATTCTTAACTTGCGTGTTGTCCTACCTACGTATTGGCGCAAGCACGGGCACTCCAACACGTATGTGACATGGTCCGAATCGCATGTGATTAGGGGTTTGATCCGAAACTGTTCTCCCGTCACATGCGACTTGAACTGTACACGTTTTTTGGGGGCCCCTGATTTTCGGGTGGTTTTGCAGGCTTTGCACCTGGTACAGTGATGAAAGCCTGGTATGTCGAGAAATGTTAAAGGTTTTTCAGGAGGATCTGGTACATTCCGGGCTATTTGATTTCTTAATCCAGGCGCTCTACGGTATATAAACTTGGGGGTGGCGGAAATGCATGTCTGTAGATCCCGATCTTTCAACAGGATAGGCCAATGATTCTTATAAATCGATTCAACTTGTTTGTATTGCCTGTTGAACCCAGAAATAAGCGCTACTTCCCCTAGATATTCTTTTTTTGGTTTAGCCATTAGAAGAGATTGCCTTTCCATCCGGTAGACCTGTTCTTTGACTTTGTCCAGTATCTCTTCTGAATATCCTTTTTCAATAAATTTTGTTGTGAGGAGTTCTGCTTGCGTAAGATAGTCTCTATCTGTAGCACAATTCCTTTTGAGTCTCATATACTGTCCCTTGGGTATTGCTCCAAGCCACTGGGGGTGATGACAGCTGGATGTTGGTACAAACCCATTACGATCAGTAGGCTTGAAAAAGGTGAGGGTTTCAAACTCTGCCCCATTCTTTCTGATAGTCAAGTCCAGATAGTTAATAGATACAGTGCTAACTTCCACAAAATTTTTTAACCCATAGTTGTTTTGGTTCATGTGGGCGATGTACAGATGTAAATCTATTTCGCTCCCCTCCCAGAAAATGATCACGTCATCGATGTACCTTTTGTAAAACATGAGCGAATCATGCCTGTGAAGGAAGATTGTTTCATGTTCCCACTTGTTCAGGACTATGTTAGCCACACTGGGTGCATAACGTGCCCCCATGGCTACACCCCCTACTTGTCTGTAATACTGGTTATTGGCCCAAAAATAGTTGTTGCTCATGGCTATTTGCAGCCCTTGGAGCAGAAAACGAATTTGTTCTGTTTGCAGTTTGGCGTCCTGAGTCATAGCCCACCTTAGTGCTTCGATCGCGTCTAGGTGACGTACGTTTGTATACAAGGATTCAATATCCACTGTAGCCATTAGTGTGTTATCTGAGGCTTTCAAATGCTGTAGATCTACTATAAGGTCATGACTGTCCTTCAAATAGGAGGGGCTTTGAGGGTTTGAAAAAGGTTTCCAGGTACTCTCCTAGCCTTAAAAATAGTGACCCAATCCCACTAATGATGGGTCGTCCGGGTGGATTGACTAAGTTTTTGTGGATCTTGGGCACTGTGTACATTACTGGGACTCTAGGTGCATGTGGGACCAGATAGTCTGCCTCTTTTGGTGGCTCCCTCAGTCACCCAATCAATGAGCTCTTCTTTTAACCTAGAGGTGGGATCTCCCATCATGCGTGAGTACGTATTTTTATCTTCAAGTTGTTGTTGAATTTCGTTGTAGTAATATTCTCGATTGAGGATAACTAGTCCACCCCCTTTGTCAGCTGGTCTGACAACTATTTGTTTGTTCTTTTCTATGGATTTGATACCTTGTTTGAATTTGGCATTAAACCCAGTCTGAGAAGTGGGCAATTCTCGAATTTCGTCTTGTACCATTTTCTGAAAAACTTCAATATGATGGTTTGCACCTTTTTGAGGGTTGAACACTGACTGGTTTTTCAGTCCGCTGTGCACATACGGGTCTTGTGAACTGGGAATCGGATCAATGGTCTGGTTAGCAAAATGTTTTTTGATATTCAATTTGCGGATATGTTTTTCGATATCGATAAATAAATCAAATTTATCTAGATCTTTATTAGGGGCAAATTTTAGACCTTGTTGTAGTACTTCAAGTTCTTGGTTGGTGAGGTCTACACCTTCACTTCGTTTTTTCTTTTCCTTTTTCTTTCCACCTCTTCCTCGCCGGCCTCTTTTCCTGACACATCTTTGGAATGTTGGGGCGACTTCGGTGGAATACGGTAGGTATCTTTCCCCCCCCTTCCTTCCTTTGGTCCAGGTCTCCCCCTAAAGTTTCCTCTAGATCCCCCACGAGGTGGTCTAGGTGGATTCCAGAGGCAGGGAGAAGGAATCAAACTCCCAGCCTGTGAAACCCCTGAGCAGACCAGGTCAAACAATTACTACTCCCTCGGTGCATGTGCTCTGAAGGAAGGGCCACCCAGGTTTTGGTGTCGCTTTAATGAATTGGCCTTTCAACTTGAAATAATGCACTATGGGAGCTTTTCCATATACTTTCTTGTAACATGGGCAAGGCATTATATGACCACATGAATATTAAAGAGATTTAAAGGGACCGCACCTATTATTCCATGGAACCATTGCTGATTCCACTAAGAGAGTCCCTAGTGGACAGGAGGCTTTGATGTGTCTAAGGAGAGGAGAGACCCTGGCGGTTTTTATATACACACGAGTCATTATTATTTTTTGGTTCTATCCTTACTTACTGGTAGTGCAGGAGTTTCATAGCTTGTCCATAGACACACATGGAGCTTCTGATCAGGTCTACCTGAAAAATAAACAAACAGACGTGATTAGGATGCCAATGTGAAGGGGCCCCAAGAAACAAAAATATGGATAGGGACATTATGTACCCCATACTCATTCACATGGGGAGGGGGGAGCTGGGACCTGGGGGCCTCCTTATTAAATGAGGCTTCCAAATTCCAATAACTCCCCCACCTGCAGACCCCCCCACCACCAGCCAGGATTGTGGGGAAGAGGCCCTTGTTTCCATCAACATAGGGACAAGATGTTTGGGGGGTAGAGTCCCCTCTGCCCCAAAGCACCCCCCCCCCCCATGTTGAGGGCATGTGGCCTGGTATGGTTGATGGGGGAGGGGGCACACGCTTGTCCTCTCCCTTTTCTGACCTGCTGGGCTGCATGCTCAGATGAGGGTCTGGTATGGATTTAAGTGGGGGCCGCACACAAATAAAATAAAAAGTTGGTGTGGGACTCCCTTCAAAATCTATACCAGACTCGAAGGGCCTGGTATGGATTGGGGGGGGGGGGTCCACGCCATTTTCCCCACAATTTTTTTAAAGCCAGCAATTTTAGTTTTTACATTCACCTGTCAGCTGGAAACCCCGCTGACGGCTGATGACTCATCGGTGGTTAAGGGCCCGGTTTCTTAACAACCAGCTTTACACAGTTCAATTATGGAGAGAGAAAAAAATGCAGGTAAAAATGCATCAAAAACGCAACACTTGTGGTTTTGGTGTGGGTCCATTGAAGTCCTATTACGCCCATAACGCAATCTGCTTCGGGAAAAACAGTCCCTGACCCTTTTCCGAAAACGCACCTGCAAACAAACGCATAGATGTGAAACCATGTTAAATGAACTGTAATGCGTTTTTGTACAAAAAAAAAAAAAAAAATAGGGTTAAAGCGGAGGTTCACCCTAAAAAAAATGTTTTTTTTCTAGCATGCCATCAAGCATACTAGCGCGATCTACAGTACTCCTTTATTTTATTTTTTGGCGCCGTACTCACAGTTTACTGCCGTAGTGAAGTTTCAGACTCCCCGCGGGGAATGGGCGTTCCTATGCAGAGGGAAGATGATTGACGGTCGGCTATGGCGCGTCACGCTTCCCGAATATAGCCGAAATAGGACTTGCCTCTTCACGGCGCATGCGCAGTCAGCTCCGATGTCTGTGCGCAGGCGCCGTATAGCGCCGTGAAGAGGTAAGTCCTATTTCGGCTATCTTCGGGAAGCGTGACGCGCCATAGCCAGCCGTCAATCATCTTCCCTCTGCATTCCCCGCGGGGAGTCTGAAACTTCACTACAGGATTAAACTGTGAGTACCGCGCAAAAAGAAAAAAGAAAGGCGTACTGTAGCTCGCGCTAGTATGCTTGATGGCATGCTAGAAACTTGTTTTTTAGGGTGAAACACCGCTTTAAGAATCTTCTTTCATAGTGAACAAAAAAAATTATAATATTTTTTTGATGACAACAAATCTTTTATAATAAAGGATAAAAATGACGCTCAACCTTTGTTACAAAACATAATCTTTCCATCCACTTATATATCCAAAGTATATTTTTCCTCGGGATGCGACCGCCGCCCCTGAACAATGAAAACATATCATCAGCAATTGCAAAGTTATCTTTTCTTTTAGTAAACTGTCAAAATAAATACAACTCAACAGAAAAGATGACCACCCTTCCTTGGGTGTTCCTCAGTTGTGGATTTACCTTTTGTGCCGTCGTTGTTCTCGGTCAGCACTTTGAGCGCTCCCTCCAGCCCATGTTATCTGAATACATACTTCCTGAGGACCGGCCTCCCCTGACCCCCAGCTCTTTTGTATTCTTTCCTGTCACATTCTTCACCAGGGTGACCCGCAGCTCTGTGAAAAAGCTTAAAGTAGTATTAAATCCCCAGCGGGTCTTTAGCTTAAAGGGGTTGTAAAGTCAGAATTTTTTTTTTATCTTAATGCATTCTATGCATTAGGATAAAAAGTATTCTGGCCCGCCCGGATTCACGTAGATCCGCGCATTTTTACGGCGGCGTAGCGTAACGTATTTACGCTATGCCGCCGTAAGTCAGAGAGGCAAGTGCTGTATTCACAAAGCACTTGGGGCCAGATTCACGTAGAATCGCGGCGGTGTAACGTATCCTAGATACGTTACATCGCCGCAATTTTTCATCGCAAGTGCCTGATTCACCAAGCACTTGCGATGAAAACCTACGCCGGCGGCCTCCGGCGCAAGGCGGGCCAATTCAAATGGGCGTGTGCCATTTAAATTAGGCGCGCTCCCGCGCCGGACCTAACGCGCATGCTCCGTTTCCGAACTCCCGCCGTGCATTGGGCGAAGTGACGTAATTTTTTTGAACGGCGACGCGCGTAGCGTAATTCCGTATTCCCGGACGGCTTACGCAAACAACGTTATTTTTTAAATTTCGACGCAGGAACGACGGCCATACTTTACACAGCAATACGATTGCTGTGTAAAGTTAAGGCACCAAAAAAAACGACTAGCTTTGCGACGGGAAACTAGACTAGCGGCGACATAGCGAACGCGAAAAACCGTCGGGGATCGCCGTAACTCCTAATTTGCATACCCGACGCTGGTTTACGACGCGGACTCCCCCCAGCGGCGGCCGCGGTATTGCATCTTAAGATCCGACAGTGTAAAACACCTACACCTGTCGGATCTTATGGCTATCTATGCGTAACTGATTCTATGAATCAGTCGCATACATAGAAACAGAGATACGACGGCGTATCAGGAGATACGCCGTCGTATCTCATTTGTGAATCTGGCCCTTGCCTCCTAAGTTACGGCAGCGTAGCGCAAATGGGGCCGGCGTAAGCGTGCCTAATTCAAATGAGGATGAGGGGGCGTGTTTTACGTAAATTATTGGTGACCCGACGTGATTGACATTTTTTACGAACGGCGCATGCGCCGTCCGTGTACATATCCCAGTGTGCATTGCTCCAATGTACGCCGCCAGGATGTATTGGTTTCGACGTGAACGTAAATTACGTCCAGCCCTATTCACGGACGACTTACGCAAACAACGTAAAATTTTCACATTTCGACGCGGGAACGACGGCCATACTTAACATTGGCTACGCCACCTAGGGGGCAGCTTTATCTTTACGCGGCGTATGTCTTACGGAAACGGCGTATCTTTACTGCGACGGGCAAGCGTACGTTCGTGAATCGGCGTATCTAGTCATTTACATATTCTACGCCAAAATCAACGGAAGCGCCACCTAGCGGCCAGCGGTAAATTGCGCAGGCCGTCGTATCTTAGCTAGGTTTAAGTGTATCTCAGTTTGAGCATACACTTAAACTTACGACGGGCTTAGATTACGAGTTACGTCCGCGTATCTACTGATACGCCAGCGTAACTCTTTGTAAATCCGGCCCTTCTGTGTCTATCAGCCCCCCCTAATACTGGCCTGAGACCCCACTCTGTCCAGCGATGTGCACGAGTGTCTCGGGCATCCAGGACTCTCCCTCCTGATTGGCTGAGACACAGGGGCGGTGCCATTGGCTCCCACTGCTGTCAATTAAAGGCAGTTAGCCAATCAGAAGAGAGAGGGGGTGGGGCCGAACCGCAGCTCACTGTCTGAATGGACACACAGAGTTGCAGCTCGGCTCGGGTGCCCTCATAGCAAGCTGCTTGCTGTGGGGGCACTCAACAGGAGGGAGGCAATTATGACATGTTTGTTATTTATATATATATATATATATATATATATATATATATATATATATATATAAAAAGTGACTTTACAATCACTTTAAAGTAGTTGTGAACGTACAATGTAAGAGACACTTTCTATTACAGTTATAACAATGTCGGCACCATATCTGCCTTTTGCTTAGTTCCAAAAAAAAAAATCATACCTTTTTAACAAGGTTACAAATGACTGTCATGTGACCATGCATCTCGTCTTCCTGATAATGGGGGGAGGAGTTACAGGACACTGTGCAGATGTGTGGTGTGCCTGTATTTCATAGTCTGTTCAGGCTAGATGCAGGCTGTACTTCAGCAGGGGGAGTTCAAGAAGTGGGCTGTGTAAGGGAGGGGGGTGTGATCAAGAGGCGGGCTGTGATTGGGAGGGGTGTGTGTCAGAGGTAGACTGTGATTGGTCAGGGGGCGTGGTCAAGAGGCAGGCTGTGATTGGGAGGGGGTGTTCAAGAGGCAGGCTGTGATTGGGAGGGGGGTGTGTGCCATAGGCAGGCTGTGATTGAGAGGGGGTATGTTCAAGAGGCAGGCTGTGATTGGAGGGGTGTTCAAGAGGCAGGCTGTGATTGGGAGGGGGTGTGTTCAAGGGGCAGGCTGGGATAGGAAGGGGCATTGTTCAAGAGGCAGGCTGTGATTGGGAGGGGGGTGTGTGCCATAGGCAGGCTGTGATTGAGAGGGGGTATGTTCAAGAGGCAGGCTGTGATTGGAGGGGTGTTCAAGAGGCAGACTGTGATTGGGAGGGGTGTGTGCCAGAGGCCAGCTGTGACTGGAGGGAGGGGTGTTTAAAAAGCAGGATGTGATTGGGAGGGGTGTGTGCCAGAGGCAGGCTGTGATTGGTCAGGGGGTGTGTGCCAGAGGCAGGCTGTGATTGGTCAGGGGATGTGTTCAAGAGGCAGGCTGTGATTGGGAGGGGATGAGTGCAAGAGGCAGGCTGTGATTGGTCAGGGTGTGTGTGCCAGGGGCAGGCTGTGATTGGGAGAGGGTGTGATGAAGGGACAGGCTGTGATTGGGAGGGTTTTGTGTGCCAGAGGCAGGCTATGATTGGTCATAGGGCATGGCGGCTGAACGAACTCAGGAATGCTGTGTGTCTGCAGTGTACTGCACCTGAGAATGGCAAACCAAAAGATAATAACTGACCACGCTAACACAGATCAGTTTCTGTGCTTTGTGTGGTCAGTTTAGAACAAGGAAGAAGGGTGACTGGCAGGATTAACCAGGTACTTCAGGTGGAAAAAATACATGAAAATGATTGAGACTATGGGGGTTATCCACAAAAGGGATACGCCGGCGTATCTACTGATACGCCGTCGTATCCCTGTTTCTATCTATGGAACTGATCCACAGAATCAGTTTACCATAGATAGGCAGAAGATCCGACATGTGTAAGGGACTTACACTGTCGGATCTTAAGGATGCAATTCTAGGCCGGCCGCTAGGTGGCGAGGCCATTGTGGCCGGCCTAGAATATGCAAATGAACACTTACGGCGATCCATGAACGTTCCGACGGGCCCGTCGCGCTAAATCTACGTCGTTTATGTTGAGTTACGCCGCGTAAAAATAGGGCTGAGTCCTATTTGACTAAGCCCTACTAAGTATGGCCGTCGTTCCCGCTTCAAAATTTTCAACTCTACGTCGTTTGCGTAAGACGTTCGTGAATGGCGCTGGACGCCATTTACGTTAACGTCTAAGCAAATGACGTCGGAGCGACGTCAGTTAGCGCAATGCACGTCGGGTAAGTTACCCGACGGAGCATGCGCAGTACGTCCGGCGCGGGAGCGCGCTTAATTTAAATGGGAATCGCCCATTTGTATTAGGAACGCTTTGCGCCGGACGGAGTTAAGTTACACCGCCGCAAATTTCCAGGTAAGTGCTTTGTGGATCGGCACCTAACTTGGGAGATTTGCGGCAGTGTAACTTAACTCTGAAAAGTTAAGTTGCGCTCGGCGGCTGTGGATCTGGCCCTATGATTTATAAAATACACATATGTGATAACACACAAAAAAAAAAAAGAAAATAATTTGTTTACCATGCACTTTAACACATCAGGTGCACTAAAATAAACATTTCTCAGTAAACAATATGTCAAAATTCTTACCCCAGCACTTGCAATTCCCACCTTTGCTCTCTCTGTGCTGCTTACCTAAACTTCCTGTCCTCACAGGGAAGAACTAAAGAGAACCCTCCCCACCACACCATGTTATGTAATAAAGGGCCAGATTCTGGTACATCTGGCGTATCTCCGCGGCGGCGTAACGTATGTCATTTACGTTACGCCGCCGCAAGTTTTTCATGCAAGTGATTTATTCACAAAGCACTTGCCTGTAAAGTTGTGGCGGCGTAGCGTAAATCACCCGGCGTAATTCCCGCCTAATTCAAATTAGGCGGGTAGGGGGCGTGTAGTATTTAAATAATCTCAAAAATATTCCGATTGCACACCTTCCGGCGAAATGGCCACGAAGAGGTCCTGCGTGGCCTCGAAACGTTGCTCTTTTGGATCAATAGATATGCATTAAATTTTTGGACGTTTTTTTAAAATGATCCCTGGTGTGCTGGCGAATATATATATAGTATTTAAATAAAGCGCGTTCCCGCACCGAACGTACTGCGCATGCACGTCCGTAAAATATCCCAGGGTGCATTGCTCCAAATGACATCGCAAGGACGTCATTGGTTTTGACGTGAACGTAAATGGCGTCCAGCCCCATTCACGCCATACTTAACATTGGTTGCGCCTCATATAGCAGGGGCAACTTTACGCCGGGACAAGCCTAACGTAAACGTTGTAACTTTACTGCGTCGCACGCGCGTACGTTCGGGAATTCGCGTATCTAGCTAATTTGCATACTCGACGGGGAAAACGATGGACGCGCCAACCTAGCGGACAAAAAAAAATTGCATTTAAGATCCGACGACGTAAGAGACTTACGCCTGTCGGATCGAATGGATATCTATGCGTAACTGATTCTAAGAATCAGTCGCATAGATACGACGGCCCAGATTAGGACTTACGACGGCGTACATGGCGCTGCGCCGTCGTAAGCCCTTTGAGAATCTGGGCCTTAGTATATACTTTGTGGTTTTGTGCCCGGAGTTCAGCTTTAAGTTATTGGTAGAACATATTTTTTACTGGTAGGTAAAAAGGAAATAATTGAATGTGTGCATATCTAAATCTACTTATACTATTAATTATATTAAAAAAAAAAAAACGTTAATGATTTCTAAAACAAAAAAAAAAAATCTGGGGACTAAACGTGAATATTTGTAGCCTAGAGAAAATATTTTATTATTTAATTAACATTTTTTTAATAGTCTTGCGTAAGGCGCTCTCATTTTTTCCACATTACCCTCTAAGACGGCTTTCCTTGTTCCATTAAAATACTGCAAATGACTACAAAGGTCACATTGGCCGGTTGCCTAGACAACTGTTTTCTCCTTTAGGCCTCAAACACCCTTGTGGTTTTAGTAATAGCTAAAAGGCACTTTATTATCGTTCTTTATTAGTGCTAGAAAATGTTCCAATACTTTTCCTTCTTCCAGGAGGTCACTGTTATCTGTCCAGAAAGATCAAATGGAAGCCAAAGTTTGTTTTGTGTGGCACGCTGGGCCGAATTTCTTTAGCCTCGGTTAACTCCATGGGCAGAGATACCTTCATAGAGAACATGGAAGGTCTGGACTCCAATACTCCATACACCCGATTGGAATTTCTGTCGGCATAAACTCTGACGTATTTTTCTGACGGAATTCCATTCAAGCTGTTTTGCATACACACCAGGCCCGTCGGAACAGGACAGGCAAAGCAAGCAACTGCTGGGGGCCCCCGAGCTGGCCAGGGGCCCCCAGCAGCCACTTGCTATAAGTGCTGCAGCCTGTAGCGTTAGGCTGACCAGACGTCCCCAGAGGAAGTTTGTCCCCACTTTGCAGGGTCAGGGAAGTCCGGTCACTGACAGATCGAGGGAACAGACTGATTCTCCCATCCGTAGGACAGGAGAATCAGTCTGCACATTACGGGCCAGTGGCTGCAGCTGAGTGGAGTGAGTGTCTCTGACATTCCTCTCACACAGCCCAGCGAGTTCACTCCCCCCTCCCTGCATTGAACATGAGACACCACAGCTCCTCCTCCTGTCTCACCTATCACGATGTACAGCTGTGTGCCGGAGAGAGAGGGGGAGATGTGCGCGGGAGATATGAAGAACTGCAGTCCTGGCTGCTACACATTCCAACTGTGTGTATGATGTCTGAGCCACCAGCTTCCAGCCTCGTCCATCCAATGAGTGAGCTCTGCATTTACACTTTGTTCAGTGAACTGTACTTTACACTCTGCATTTACACATTTACACTTTGTATAGTGAACTGTCCCTATCTCCTTCCCTTCTCTCCTCTATCACCCCCCTTGTTGTTCCATTTAGAACTTTTATGCAGCAAATACTTTGATTGTTTTTTTTTTTTTTTTTAACCAGTAAAAATATATATATGATCCAGTTCCCTCCAAGTGGATGGGAGAATTCTCCCACTTTTCACCAATGGCTGAACAATCAGGGTTGCGGTCCTACCCCTGTAATTGACAGCGCTGGTCTCTGTCTCTATGGCAGAACATTAGGACACAGTGCTGGTTATGTTATGGGGCTGATAGGCACATGTGCAGAGCGCAAGTACAATTGGCTATAGACAGGCTATGTCTGTGTTGAGGATGAGCTCTGGCGTGTTCGCATAGAACACGTGCAGAGCCCGCCAGGAAGTGTGCACGGCGCTGTTCTAATCACAGCCAGGGAGACATTGTCCAGATGCTCGGCTGCAGGGATAGTGAAATGTCTTCCTGGCTGTTATAAGCGCAGCGCCGTGCACACTTCCTGGCAGGCTCTGCACGTGTTCTATGCGAACACGCCAGAGCTCATCCTTAGTCTGTGTACTGTTGGGAACATTTCCATTTACTTCCTGTCACAAGGATGCAACAGGAAGTGAAATGAACTCATAAAGTGAGGGAAATTCCCCTCTAGGGGCTCATTCGCATGTGCAGTATCCCGTGAAAAGCAATCCACTTTGAATCATTCTTCATAGGGCATTTGGCAGGTGGCGAGGTGTTATGTCACTTTCTTGATTTAACCCCGTAAATGCCGCACTAGTGTGCTGCAATCACATGCATTGCATTCGGTTGTGGGCCAGTTGCGGCACTCCCCCTTAGACTTGCATTGGTTGGTAACGCCCACCTAATGTGACATGCTATTACATTTTTGCCATGGCATTGGTACAGCTCTGAGTGGACAGACTAGCAGGCTCAAGGGCCTGGTTTTACCATCCCCCAGCTGCACATGTGAATGAAGCCTTAAGCCCCTTACACATGGGTCCAGAGAAGAGCAGGCAGATGACATATTTGTGACCACTTAGTATCTATGCTGTGGTTCTTGTAGGCTTTGCGTGCGGGGAGGGTTGGGGGGCCTCCATGTCCAATTTGCTTGGGGCCCCCAAATTCCTTCAAACGGCCCTGATACACACTGTTAGCCAGATTCACGTAGGTGGGCGCAACGTTAGGCAGGCGTAGCGTATGGCATATACACTACGCCGCCGTAAGTTAGAGAGGCAAGTGCTGTATTCACAAAGCACTTGCCTCCTAAGTTACGGCGGCGTAGCGTAAATGGGGCCGGCGTAAGCGCGCCTAATTCAAATGAGGATGAGGGGAGAGTGTTTTATGTAAATGGGTGGTGACCCGACGTGATTGACGTTTTTACGAACGGCGCATGCGCCGTCCGTGTACATATCCCAGTGTGCATTGCTCCAAAGTACGCCGCAAGGACGTATTGGTTTCGACGTGAACGTAAATTACGTCCAGCCCCATTCACGGACGACTTACGCAAACTACGTAAAATTTTCAAATTTCGACATGGGAACGACGGCCATACTTAACATTGACTAGGCCAGCTATTTGTTCGACTAACTTTACGCCGGAAAAAGCCATACGTAAACGACGTAAAAAAAATGCGCCGGGCGCACGTACGTTCGTGAATCGGCGTATCTAGTCATTTACATATTCTACGCCGAACTCAACGGAAGCGCTACCTAGCGGCCAGCGGAAAAATTGCACCCTACGTGGGTAGGCACCCACCACGTGGGTACCTACCGGAGCATGATGGGACGGTGAGGCCAATATAAATGGGATGCAAGGCGCGCTTCCATCATTGCAGTGACAAGAGGCGTCGAGTCAACATCGGAAGAAGGGAGAAGAAGAAAAGAGAAGAAGATGACGTCACAGAAGACCGCGCTGGCTGCCTGCTAGTAATTGAGCTAACACACGAAGATAGCAGGCAGCCAGCGCTGAAGGAGAAGGCACCGGACAGCTGGAGAAGAACCGGGGTTCGCCGAGTCAACAGCGGAGAGCGGCGAAGATAGAAGAAGACCCCCGGAGAGCGGAGAAGACCCCCCCCCCCGGAGAGCGGAAGAAGAAACCCCCCCCGGAGAGCGGAGAAGACCCCCCCGGAGAGCGGAGAAGACCCCCGGAGAGTGGAAGAAGAAGCCCCCCCTGGTATTAGAGCTAAAGAAGACAGGGGGGGCCTCCGGAGCAGACTAATAAATGATTTTAAAAACCCTTGTGTTGTGTGTTTAATAACTATCACTTTGCCTCCAGGTGAATGGGTAGGGGTACGATGTACCCCATATCCATTCACTTAGGGTGGGGGGCCGGTATCTGGGGGCCCCCTTATTTGAGGGGACTCCCAGATTCCGATAAGACCCCGACAACCAACGGCCAGGGTTGTCGGGAAGAGGTCCTGTCCTCATCAACATGGGGACAGGGTGCTCTGGGGTGGGGGGGCCCGCAGTGCGCCCCCCTGCCCCAGAGCACCCAACCCCCCCATGTTGAGGGCATGCGGCCTGGCACGGCTCAGGAGGAGGGGGGGCGCTCGCTCGTCCCCACTCCCATTCCTGGCCGGCCGGGTAGCGTGCTTTGGATACGGGTCTGGTATGGATTGTAGGGGGACCCCTTACGTCGATTTTTCGGCGTAGAGGGGGTCTCCTTACAACCCATACCAGACCTAAGGGCCTGGTATGCTCCTGGGGGGGGAACCCATGCCGGTTTTGATTTTACAAATTGCCGTGGAGTTCTCCCTCAGGAATGCATACCAAATGCCGTCGCTTGAATGGGCTTTTACATGGTGTTACTAACTTTCCACATGTAAAACCAGCCCTAGTTTTGCGCAAGCAAATCGGAACTTACGCAGAAATCACAATGCTTAAAAGCTTTGTGGATCTGCTTAAGTCCTCATTTGCATACTCAAAGCGGCATTTCAATGAGAAATGCCCCCAGCGGCGGATGCGGTACTGCATCCTAAGATCTGACCGTGTAAGTGTCTTACAGATGTCAGATCTTCTGCCTAACTTTGGAAAAAGCCTTTTCAGGATCGTTTCCAAAGTTAGGCACAGAGATACGCAGGCTGAACAGCAGTTCCGCCTGCGTATCTCTTTTGAGAATTTGGCCCCTGGTTTCCAGAATACACTTAAATTTACGCCGGCGTAGATTCAGAGTTACGCCGGCGTATCTACTGATACGCCGGTGTAACCCTACCTGAATCCAGCTATGTCACACAAAATTCCGACCGTCCAAAACGCGGTGACGTACATTACGACGAGCCGAGAAAAACGAAGTTCAATGCTTCCGAGCATGCGTCGACTTGATTCTGAGCATGCGTGTTTTTTTCTCCGTCAGAGTTCCATACAGACTAATGGAATTTCCGATAGTAATTTCTTTCATCGTAAAAAAAGAGAACATGTTCTCTTTCTAAGTCCGTCTGAATTTCTGATGGAAAAACTCAGATGGGGCATACACACGGTCGGAATATCCGATGAAAAAATTCCGTCTGACTTTTTCCATTGGAGATTCCAATCGTGTGTACAAGGCACAAGGGTGGCCGATGGGGGGGGGGGGGGGAGTGGCTAAGCTGCAGTTTTACTACCTTCTGACAAAACACCTAAAGGCTAAAATACAGACTGGGATGAAAAAGGAGGACTACTGGGAACTGCCTGAGACTATGGGAAATGTAGTCTCCAGGAGACATCTTCCTATAAAGCCAAGAGAGGGGAAGGACCATTTGTCCCAGGAGACCAGAGAGCTGCAGCAGGAAAGGCAAGAAAGCCCAGGGCTTGGGGTAGACTCGTGGACAGCTAAGAGGTTGATCACCAGAGAGAGTCTCTTCTGCCACATCTCCTCAGAGCTCACAGCCGTGAGATATCACCACTGTCAGGTCCTGAGTCGCTGCTGCCATCAACAGGCCTGAACTGCGCATGCGCCGGGCGCCTACATTTCCCAGTGTGCATTGCGGCTAAGTCCGCCGCACAGGCCTATTGATTTCGACGTGGACGTAAACGACCTAAATCCCTATTCGCAGACGACTTACGCAAACGACGTAAAAACTATGATGCTTTGTATCATAGCCATGTCAAATTTGGTGTGGTATGTTGAGTTGATAGGCAACACCGCCTGTCAATCTAAGCCATTCAAGGCTGCAGCTGTTCTCCCTCTCCTTTTCAAGACAGAGAGTGGGAGGAGGCACAATTACAGATTGTTTGGTGCTGAGAGGCTGCAGGCCACAACTTCCTGCTCACTTCCTCAAGGGACAATGTCCCCTATTTTTATGATTAAGTCTAGGTATGTATAGCATTTTGGGATCCACTCCAATCTAAGTGCTCCTTCGCTGGAACGATTACCAATACTGTGGCCAGTGGAAGCGGTTTAGAGAGACCGATGCTCCTTTAATGCGCAATATCACCCCTTAGTTAGAACCCCCTCCAGGTTTTGGGGTTCAGGGGCAGAGACATTTGGTCTTTATGGTGTTTTTGACAATTTATTATACTGTTATTGCTGTTCTGTATTGCTTTTGCATTTTGGGAAAATGTTCCCAAATAAATCCTGCTCATCTAGCCTTGGTGTGTTGAAGGATGCAAAATTGCTAGGAAGGTCATTGGCATACAGAATCAGGGGACCCAAACTTCAGAGGCTTCTTCGGGAGTAAGCGCTACAGGAGATTGTAACATGTTGGTTGGTACATGGAGGATACCACATGCCACCAATTTTATATACCATATTTATCGGCGTATACCACGCACTTTTTTGCCCTGAAAATCAGGGCAAAATCGTGGGTGCGCGGTATACGCCGATACCCGCGCCAAGTTTGAATACTGCGCCGACATATACCGAGCGCAGTACACTCGTGTATTGTCGGGCAGTCTCGGCTCCTCTCGCGCTGACGTCCTGGACGTACAGGACATCAGCGCGAGAGTAGCCGAGCCTGCCCGACAATACACGAGTGTACTGCGCTCTGTATATGTCGGCGCAGTATTCAAACTCGGCGCGGGAAACGAGCGGGGAGGACGCGAGGATGCCGCAGAAGGACGCCGGACCCGACGAAGAGGACACCCGAAGCCGCAGACGGACGCCAGACCCGACGAGGCCACCGATGGACGCCATGCAAGACACCAAAACTGTAGGTACAAAAAAACTTTTTTCCACAGGAATTCGGGGCAACTTTAGGGGTGCGCGCTATACGCAGGAATGCGCTATACCCCAATAAATACGGTAGTTATTTTTACCAAGTGTTAGCCTGATGGCGTTGCTCTTTTTCTTGTGTGAGTTGAAGCCCCTTGTGGCTGGAGGTCATACTTCTGCACCAGGCCCCACACTGGAAGGGTGACCTTCTTTCACTTGCCAGTGACACCTGTCCCAGGACTGAGTACGAAGGCATTTCAAAGAAAATAGCGTGAAACACTGAGTTTCCTCCACCCATTCATTTACACACATTCAGTGCTGTATCCTGGCCTAGGCCAACAAGGCCCAGGCCTAGGACAGCACTTTGCAGGGGGGCAGCACGGACAGTGTCCCCGCCGGCTTGCGCTACACTGTTGGGCAAATTAGTTTAGCGTCCCCATAAATTGGCCGCACTGCTTCCAGTATGTGGGCGGTTGGCATTCTGCAACTGTGGGGGGGGGGGGGGCGTCGCTTCAAATTTTTTACCATCTCTGTCCCATAGCCAAATAGGAAGTGAGAGGAAATCTATGCAAATTAGGGGAATTCATTGCCCCCCCCCCAGGCAATCAGAACTAGTGACCCCACTTGAAAATTTCAGGGTGGGTCTTAAAATGCAAGGGGTGTGGCCTTGACAGGAAGGGGTGGGTCATATTTAAATTAGGGGGTGCATGAGTTAAGTCAGGCCTAGGGCAGCACAAAACCTAAATACACCCCTGCACACATTATACTTCCACTTCAACCCAAAGGCATAGAGGGAAGCTGCTTTTCACTATGCGAGGCCTCATACACTCGTTTTCTAGGCCCAGTCCACAGAAGAGTCCTGCTATGCAGTGGATTCTAACCAAGGGTCCGTGCCACTTAGATGGGTACACTATACAGCCACCAATCCACTCCCCTGACAGAACCTCCATCACTGGCCACCACTGCCTCATCTCCCAAGCTCGCTGCTTCTCACTGAGCTTTCAGAAAGAAGGGGTCAGGGAGCTAAAGTTTCACTCTGCGGAGATCAGTGAGGAGAGCTCTGAGAGCTGATTGGAAGGAAGGGACACACCCCCCTCATTTCTCACAGCACACAGGAACAGGGCTTAGGCTGTCAATCACAGGCCATGTGCAGGAGTTCCGTTCCCTGTCCCCTTTTTACCTCTTAAGCCTTGTACACACGGTACGATTGTTGGCAGGGGATTGTCTGTTGACAGACTGTTGTCCTAAAATCTTACCGTTAGTACACTTCTTTTGACAATTGTTGTCCAACCTTCGGCCAACAAATGTTGGATGACAGGCTAGTAAATTTTCGGCGGACAACGGTTTGATTTTCGTATGGTCCGTACACAAATCCGTCACACAAAAGTCGAAAGTACAAACACGCCCGCTCAGAATCAATGTTTACTAAACACAAAATTAGCAGAAGGGGCCCAACGGGTGGCGCTCAAGAGCTGAAATTCCTCGTAGTACGTCACTATGTTCATGTTTGTGGCACGACAATTGTGTACAATTAGCATGCAAGACAAGATCCTGGCACATGCCCTTTTGACAAAAATCAGACGCTCGGTTGGCCAACAATTGTACCGTGTGTACGAGACTTAAGGGGTTGATTTACTACTACAACTGGAGAGTGCAAAATCTGGTGCAGCTGTGCATGGGAGCCAATCAGCTTCTAACTTCAGCTTCTATAGTTAAGCTTTGGCAAAAAAAAATAACTGAAAGCTGCTTGGTTTCTATGCAGAGTTGCCCCAGATTTTGTACTCTCCCGTTTTAGTAAATCAACCCCTTAGTGCTCTGTATTGAGACAAGTACACACTGTAAAGGGATACGCTTTGTTCATATCTCATGTCTGAGATTTACAACCACTTTAACCATTTGCCGACTGCACTATGGCCGAATGACGGCTACAGCGTGGCCATCCAGTTCTGGGAGGGCGTCTATTGACATCCTCCCTGAACCACACCACCTGCGCTTCCACTGCGGCATTCACCTGGCTCGCTCTGTGATCGGTGTGTCCTTCTGAGCCAATTACCGCAGTTCAATCAGCTGATTCCTTTCCTCAGGCTATCACAGTGTCCTGATTATCTGTTGATAGGATAATTCTTCCCCTGTGATCAGTCAAACTTCAAGTGTTCCAGAAGCAAGATAATTTTATTTCAGTTGCACCGGTACAACTGGATGAGATCTTCATGCTAAGTGAAAAAGCAAAAGTCCCATACAGACACAAGGTGTGTGACCTTCTTATATGGTCAACAGGAAGTATACTATTGGCTAAAAGACCACCGGTGGCTCATGACGCAAACAGCTTTATTGCCAATCCAGTGTCTCTTTACAACTCTTAGCAAAGTTTGATTTAAGGAAGTAAAACAAACAATAGAATTAGGCTAGTTAAAGCAACGTGTCTCTAGAAGCCATTACAGAGGCAAGTTAAAGCAACGTGTCTTTAGAAGCCATTACAGAAAACTGGAATCCATTTTACATTCTTATTAATAGTCACACAATACACATAAAAAACTTTTCCAACATCTGTGCAGCCCCAACAGTGCCCATCAGTGCTGTCAATAAATGAACATCAGTGCTGAGAGTGTCCATCAGTGCTACCTAGCAGTGCCTCCTCATCCATGCCACCTATCAGTGCCCATCAGTGCTGCCAATCAGTGCTATCAGTGCCTCCTCATCCACGCCGCCTATCAGTGCCCATCAGGGCTGCCAATTAATGCCAATAATTGCTGCCGATCAATGCCCATCAGTGCTGCCAATCAATGCCCATCAGTGCCTCCTCATCCATGCTGCCTATCAGTGCCCATGAGTGAAGGAGAAAAATTACCTTTTTGCAAAATTTTATAACAGGAACTAAGGAAAACGTTGGTCTTTTTTCATTTGTTTAGCAAAAAATAAAAACCCAGTGGTGATTAAATACCACTAAAAGAAAGCTCTATTTGTGTGAATTTTTTTAATAAAAACGTCATATGGGTACAGTGTAGCATGACCGCGCAATTGTCATTCAAAGTGCGGAAATTGACCTGGGCAGGAAGGGGGGTGAAAGTGCCCGTTAAGCAAGTGGTTAAAGTGGAGGTTCCCCCTAAAAAAAATTTCTAACAATACATTGAGACGACTGATTACACTGCGGGTATGCTGTTTTTTTTTTGTTTTGTTTTTTCGTACATACCTCGATATCGCCGTTTCATCCCTCGGCTTCCGGGTATGATTCTTGTGGGGCTGGGCGTTCCTAGTTGATTGACGTTCCTCCGACCGACGCATACTTGACGTCACGACTTTCCGAAAGAAGCCGAACGTCGCTGCGCAGGCGCTGTATTGAACCGACTCTATACGGCGCCTGCGCAATGACGTTCGGCTTCTGTCGGAAAGTCGTGACGCGCAGTATGTGCCGGTCGGAGGAACGTCAATCAACTAGGTCCAGCAAGAATCATACTTACCTGTCCTGGAGTCCAGCGATGTCGGCACCGCAGCTGCGCTCTCCTACTGGCCCGGCTCCTCCCTGAACCAACCCCCTCCCGCTTAAATATAGCGCCCTCCACAGGCCAAATGGCAGACATACCTTAGCAAGTCGAACCTTACATTGCCAAGTGGAAATTTCAAATATAAGACATAAAAAATTACTTGCCAGCACCTGCCTACACATGTATGGTGAGATGAACATAGCATGGCTGTAAACTACGATCATCTTCCTTGCAGACAAATTCACGATTATATAAAGCCGAACATCATTCACCGTACCGCAATGTAACTTCACGACGACTGTCAGCTCCTTCTGCGCACTCCCACTCGACAGCTGCACTGTCTTTTTATGCAGACATCTTCTTCTTGTTCTTAACAATGACACTCTCTATTAAAAGTTAGAAAATAATAATTCGATCATATCACTAGTTAACACAATCGGAAATATCCATTCATTCATACCATTTCTCTTATTTTATTACCCGGGTATACGGGAGAGGAAAGGTTCAGTCTGGGTCTCCTTTAGTTCTACCAACATCTATGTAATGCATGAGCCTTCCTGATTGGATACACATTGATTGAATCGATTAGGCAAGTCCTCCTATTACATCGTTTTCCTAAATCAAAAGTTTAACAAAGACATGTGACGTATAGACATGCGCACTGCCGAAAAATGTGTTTGTTTTTGTTTCATTTGTTTTTTTCGTTTTTCGGGTCACTCGTTATGATCGCAACTTGTACATTTGTACATTTGAAAATTCGTAAATAAGAAAAAAAATCTGAAAAATTAAAAAGAATAACACTACAGTGGGGATCGAAAGTTTGGGCACCCCAGGTAAAAAATTGTATTAATGTGCATAACGAAGCCAAGGAAAGATGGAAAAATCTCCAAAAGGCATCAAATTACAGATTAGACATTGTTATATGTCAAAAAAAGTTAGATTTTATTTCCATCATTTACACTTTCAAAATTACAGAAAACAAAAAAATGGCGTCTGCAAATCTTTGGGCACCCTGCAGAGTTAATATCTTAATATCTTGTACTGCCCTCTTTGGCAAGTATCACAGCTTGTAAACGCTTTTTGTAGCCAGCCAAGAGTCTTTCAAGTTTGAGGTATCTTTGCCCATTCTTCCTTACAAAAGTCTTCCAGTTCTTTGAGATTTCTGGGCTGCCTGTCACGCACTGCTCTTTTAAGGTCTATCCATAGATTTTCAATTATGTTGAGGTCAGGAGATTGTGAAGGCCATGGCAAAACCTTCAGTTTACGCCTCTTGATGTAATCCCCTGTGGATGTTGAGGTGTGTTTAGGATCATTATCCATTTGTAGAAGCCATCCTCTCTTTAAATTCAGCTTTTTCACAGATAGCATCAAGTTACCATCCAAAATTTGCTGAAATTTTATTAAATCCATTTTCCTTCTACTCGTGAAATGTTCCCTGTGCCACTGGCTGCAATACAACCCCAAAGCATGATTGATCCACCCCCATGCTTAACAGTTGGACAGAGGCTCTTTTCATTAAATTCTGTGCCCTTTCTTCTCCAAACGTACCTGTGACGGTATCGGTATGATATCCCCGTCAACGTTCCCTTCTTCCCATAACGAAAATCACCCCAATATTCCACGAGGAGGGATATCCCTGGAATCGCCCAGAAAGCCACACATGAGACCAGCTTACTGCTTGAACAACACAGACTTTAATGTTATCACACACAGCTTATATGTCATTTCCAAAACTGTTACAATGACAAATCTCCGCCCCCCTCACACTGGGGCTTCCATACAGATTATAGGTAGACACGACGGGGCCGATGCTGAAACACATTTTCTTTAGACAATGACATCAATGACGCTGAGCTCTAGCTGTACTGAATACATCAACCAGACCGCTCGACCCCGCATATAGAGAGATAATTACCACAATGAAGCAATCAGAATAATTAACACAAGCCACTTAAACCCAGCTCTCCTTCACACAACACAATAGATCAATTAACCTTTAGAAATAGTGAGGGGACATTAGCACATCAATAACCTGGCTAGCAGGGAGCAGTAAACTGAGACATATAGGCAAATGTATCACAGTACCTTTGCTCATTCCGGACAAAAAGTTCTATTTTAACTAGGGTTGTCCCGATACCGATACCAGTATCGGTATCGGGACCGATACCGAGTATTTGCGGGAGTACCTCATCCGATACTCGCCCCCCCCACCAACCCCCCACCGCCGTCGCATACCGCAACAACGCCGCCGCATGGTTAAACAGCGTGCGGGGAATATCACAGCTTTCATTTGAATAGCTGTAGTGTTTCCCGCTGCACAGCGTATAGACAATTCCCCTTGCTCGGGATTGGACAGATCCGCCCAATCCTGAGCAAGGGGGCGTGTCTATATGCGGCGCAGCGGGGAACACTACAGCTATTCAAATGAAAGCTGTGATGTTCCCCGCACGCTGTTTAACCATGCGGTGGCGGCGGCATCTAGGTATGAGGGGACATGGCTGGATATATGGGGGACATGGCTGGATTTATGGGGGACATGGCTGGATATAGGGGGGACATGGCTGCATATAGGGGGGACATGGCTGCATATGTGGGGGCACATGGCTGCATATGTGGGGGGACATGGCTGCATATGTGGGGGGACATGGCTGCATATGTGGGGGACATGGCTGCATATGTGGGGGGACATGGCTGCATTTGTGGGGGGACATGGCTGCATTTGTGGGGGGACATGGCTGCATTTCAGGACACATTTAAAAAAAAGTATCGGTATTCGGTATCGGCGAGTACTTGAAAAAAAAACCCTAATTTTAACCTCATCGGTCCACAGAACTTGTTTCCAAAATGCATCAGGCTTGTCTATATGTTCATTTGCAAAGTTCAAACGCTGATTTTTGTGGTGAGGACGTAGAAGAGGTTTTCTTCTGATGACTCTTCCATGAAGACCATATTTGTACAAGTATTTCTTTATAGTGGATTAGTGTACCACAACTCCAGTGTCTGCCAGATATTTCTGGAGGGATTGTGCAGTCAAACGTGGGTTTTGAATTGCCTTTCTCACAATCCTGTCTGATATTTTTCTTGGTTTTCCAGATCTTGCTTTGACTTCCACTGTTCCTGATGACTGCCATTTCTTAATTACATTCCGAACAGAGGATATTGACATCTGAAAACGCTTTGCTATCTTCTTATAGCCTTCTCCAGCTTTGTGAGCACCAACTATTTTCAGTTTTCTAGACCACTGCTTAGAAGACCCCATGGTGCTGATTGTTGGGGCAAGGTCAGATGAGTCTGGGCATTTAAAACCTTTGAGATTGACATCACCTGGTCTTCCCAGACGATGATTGAGAACAATCCATGACACTGGCAGGTCTCAGCTTTGCAAAGATGGCAGTGCATGCTAAGAAATTCTGCAGGGTGCCCAAACTTTTGCAGACGTAATTTTTTTGTTTTCTGTAATTTTGAAAGTGTAAATGATGGAAATAAAATCTAACTTTTTTTGACATATTATAAGAATGTCTAATCTGTAATTTGATGCCTTTTGGAGATTTTTCCATATTTCCTTGGCTTCGTTATGTACATTAATACACATTTTTACCTGGGGTGCCCAAACTTTCGATCCCCACTGCAACTAACTAACTTATAATAACTAACTATTAAATTATAGGTATTGGAATTTATTTTTCAAATTTGGCTGTTAGTGAACGTAACGAATACGAATTTATCCAAAGTTGCGAATTATCCGAAATAATGCGTCTAGACAAATGGAATGGACGAATTAATAATAATTAAGAATAATAATTTAAAAAATTTTATTATTATTAATTTGTTCCGTTCTATTTGTTTAGCTGCGGCATTCGATATTTTGAATAATTCGTAACTTCAGATAAATTCGTACGTTCACTAACAGCCAAATTCAAATACCTATAAATTATTAGTTAGTTATTATTAGTTAGTTATTCTTTTGAATTTTCAGATTTTCTAACTAACTAATAATAACTATTAAATTTTAGGTATTGGAATTTTCTTTCACATTTCAGTGAACGTAACGAATACGAATTTATCTGAAGTTATGAATTATCTGAAATAACGAATGCCGCATCTAAACAAATTGAATGGAACAAATTATTAAAAAATAATAATAATAAATTGTTATTGATTATTATTGATTTGTTCCGTTCCATTTGTTTAGATGCGGCATTCGTTATTTCGGGTCATTCGTAACTTCAGATAAATTCGTATCCGTTACGTTCACTAACAGCCAAATTTGAAGGGAAATTCCAATACCAATAACTTAATAGTTAGTAACAGATAAGTTATTAATAGTTAGTTATCATTTCAGATTTTCTAATTTTCGGGTTTTCGGATCCTATCCCAATCCAATCCCATCTGCCAGACAGATGGAAAATAGGACCGCCAACCGTCTGGATTTGGCGAACAGGATCGGTTTGAATAGAGAAGCGGATGTCAGATTTTTTTTATTTAAATCAAAATTTATTTTAATAAAATGGTTTTGGAGTAAAAATCTATCTAAAGATAGTTTTCTATTTAAGATACATTAATAATATAGTTTATTCAGCATGAAATGGAGCTTAGTTATGTAGCATGAGACTGTATATTCTGTAATATTTACATTTTTGTTAAACTCATTCAACAAATCCATTATCTGCAAGATAACATGCACTGCATTGATGCATTCACACAATTTCACAGTGTCCAGAAAATGAAACAAAGTTCAGGAATTTTCCTTTATTCCATTGTTTTGCAAATGTACACTGCAAACTGCATGATTGAATCGGTTCTGATATTACTGTTTTACTAAACTGACAGATTATTTTCTACAGACAGATTTAACTACCAGCAAGTATACCGCCCCCTGAAGACGTAAACCAACGAAACGTACGTCGGCACAACAGCAAACCTGCCAAGAGACAGCCCCCCACCAAAACCCACGGATCGGGCAAGGAGGGCATTAATCAGAGAGGCAGCACAGAGACCTAAGGAAGTCCTGGAGAAGCTGCAGTGTTCCACAGCAGAGACTGGAGTATCTGTACATAGGACGACAATAAGCCGTACGCTCCATAGAGTTGGACTTTATGGCAGAGTGGCCAGAAGAAAGCCATTACTTTCAGTAAAAGACAAAATGGCCCATTTTGAGTTTGCGAAAAGGCATGTGGGAGACTCCCAAAATGTATGGAGGAAGGTGCTCTGGTCTGATGAGACTAAAAATTTGTCTGGTGCAAACCCAGCACATCACATCACCCAAAGACCACCATTCCCACTGTGAAACATGGTGGTGGCAGCATCATGCTGTGGGGATGTTTTTCACCAGTCGGAAAAGGGAAACTGGTCAGAGTTGAGGGAAAGATGGGTGGTGCTAAATACAGGGATATTTTTGAGCAAAACCTGTACCACGATGTTTGTGATTTGAGGCTAGGATGGAGGCTCACCTTCCAGCAGAACAATGACCCCAAATACACTGCTAAAGCAACACTTGAGTGGTTTAAGGCAAAACTTTTAAATGTGTTTGAATGGCCTAGTCAAAGCCCAGACCTCAATCCAATAGAAAATCTGTGGTCAGACTTAAATAGTGCTGTTCACAAGCGCAAATCATCCAAATTGAAGGAGCTGGAGCAGTTTTGCAAGGAGGAATAGGCAAAAATCCTAGTGGTAAGGTGTGGCAAGCTCATAGAGAATTATCCAAAGCAACTTGGAGCTGTGATAGCCGCAAAAGGTGGCTCTACAAAGTATTGACTTTAGGGGGGTGGATACTTATGCACATTGACTTTTTCTGGTATTTTGTCCTATTTGTTGTTTACTTCACAATTAAAAAAAAAACATCTTTAAAGTTGTGGGCATGTTCTGTAAAATAAATGATGGAAATCCTCAAACAATCCATGTTAATTCCAGGTTGTGACTTGTGAGGCAACAAAACACGAAAAATGGCAAGGGGGTGAATACTTTTGCAAAGCACTGTATCCAGTCTTTCACAAAGAATACGAGCGTTGGGTTGTAGCAACCAGATCTTCAAGGACATTTATTTTCAGATTTCTAATAGTGTTTCTGAATAATTAGTTGTCAACAGAGAAGAAAAATCTCGGAGTGAAGCTCTCCCCATCTGATATGCACATCCCCCCCTCTTTGTTATTCTAATGCCTCCATGAAGGAAATTTGATTCACTCTTATCAATGGAACATCAAGCACTCTTCTAGGGAGGTTATTTAATGTCTGGTTTTATCTCTTTAGGCCTTTGAAAGATATAATAGACCCTATTTATATATACATTACGAGTGTACATACCTCACATGAAGTGTGTTATTGTAGGAACATCACGGCTAATCTATAGAAAAGGTGAAATTAATGAAAAGCTATATGTGAAGCCATTTCAACATGCTTAAAGGTTGTTGTATATGTGGAACGATGTGTGGATGATCATTAAGGGCCAGATTCACAGAACAGATACGACGGCGTATCTCCTGATACACCGTCGTATCTCTTGTCCTATTTATGCGGCTGATTCGTAGAATCAGTTCCGCATAGATAGCCCTAAGATCCGACAGGTGTAATTGACTTACACTGTTGGATCTTAGGATGCAATACTTCGGCCGCCGCTGGGGGGAGTTCACGTCGTTTTCCTGCGTCGGGTATGCTAATGAGCATTTACGACGATCCACAACGGTTTTCGCGTTCGTTACGTCGTCGCTAGTAATTTTTCCCGTCGCAAAGTTACACCTGCTTTAACATGGCTTAACTTTAGTCGAGCCATGTTAAAGTATGGCCGTCGTTCCCGGGTCGAATTTCAATTTTTTTTGTTTTGGCGTAAGAGGTCCGGGAATACGAATGGACGCTACGCACGTCGCCGTTCTAAAAAATGACGTCACATCGCGCAAAGCACGGCGGGAATTTCTAAACTGAGCATGCGCAGTACGTCTGGCGCGGGAGCGCGCCTAATTTAAATGGTAGACGCCCCATTTTAATTGGGCGAGCTTGCGCCGGATGTGTTTACGATACACCGCCGCAAGTTCACAGGTAAGTGCTTTGTGGATCAGGCACTTACACTGAAAACTTGCGGCAGTGTAACATAAACGGGTTACGTTGCACCGCCGCAATTGTACGAGAATCTGGCCCTAAGTATCTGCGGTCTTTCTATAAAAAGGCTCCATATGTAGTATTTGTGGAGTGTTGGTTGCTGTTTTTGACCTCAGACATTGGGTGTGCCGATGACACGAAGGGAAGCAAGCCAAGCTCAAACTAATCCGACAACATAGACTAATCTCCTGGATTTGGACAGCTGCATTGTTTATTGCCATATGCCAAAGTCAAATAGTAGTATAAATGGTTCTCTGGAAGCTGCGCTAAAGAAGAATTATCACAATTTTTACATTATCGAGTTCCCAAGAGAACAAAGTACATGAATGACATTGTGCCATCTTCCTAGGTGCAATCGCTGTGATGTTGGACAGGGAGCCCCCCCCCCCCTTGGCGCAGAACCACCCGACACAGAAGCTAGCAAATAGGGATGAGCTCCGGCATGTTTGGATCCTAAGGAAAAAGGGAAAGAAACTGCGCTATGAAACTTAAAACAAAATGTACAAAAACATACAAAAATATTCCCAAATTTTGTCGGAAGCAGCAATTCTCCTGTATAACACCAGCACAGTAAGATAAATTAAAATAAAATAAAATCGCACTTAACCTATAAATCAAAGTGTGAAATCATAAATTGAGGGAGCTGCGGTGGCTCAACGCGATTGGCACTGCGCTGACAAGCCATTCACCTCTGCAGCTAGGGGTTCGGATCCCGGTCTCAGCTACATGTGAATTGAGTTTGGTGGTCTCAGCCCGGCTCCCGGTGGGTGTGCTATGCGAGGTAAGCCTGTGCTTAGTACACCCACCCCCCTCCCATAAAAAAAAAACACCACACTTAAAGCGGATGTGCCACTAAAAACATGTATTAAAAGCCAGCAGCTACAAATACTGCAGCTGCTGACTTTTAATATAAGGACACTTACCTGTCCTGGAGTCCAGCGGTGATCGCAGCAGATGACGAGCCGATCGCTCGTCACCCTGCTGCTCCCCCCTCCATCCACGGTGAGGGAACCAGGAAGTGAAGCGCTCCGGCTTCACTGCCCGGTTCCCTACGGCGCATGCGCGAGTCGCGCTGCGCCCGCCGATTGGCTCCCGCTGTGTGCTGGGAGCCGAGTGTTCCCAGCATACAACGGGGGACGGACGGAAGGTAAGGAAAAAACCCGTCCTTTGCCCGTATCGTAGGGCCGGAAGTGGGTGCAGATACCTGTCTGTAGACAGGTATCTGCACCCCCCTCCCCCCTGAAAGGTGTCAAATGTGACACCGGAGGGGGGGAGGGTGCCGATCAGCGGGACTCCACTTTAGAGTGGAGATCCGCTTTAAGGCTCATACACACAGTCAGACATCCAACAAAATTTCCCTTGTATTTTTTTCCTAATTGATTTGTCCGGCCACACCCATAGCATACACACAGTCAGACTTTTCTGCAAACTTTTCTAAAACTTTCCTAAAATCATGTGTTTTTTTTGCTATTTTCTGCTCTTTACCACCACCCTTTGGTTAACTTCTGCTATTGTTTGTTGCTTTTAACATTGGTTCTGGGAATGCGTATTTGCACTTTGTCCAAATGTTGGTTGGCTTGCTGTACACACAGTCAGACAAGGCACCATCAGACTTTTGTTGCCGAAAAGTTGGTCCGTTTGCAGACCCAACTTTTTGTTGGATGAAACCCGAAAAAGTTGGTCCGATGGAGCGTACACACGGTCAGACAAATTGGAAAACTTGCAGATTTTGAAGTTGGTTGGCAAAAAGTGTGACCGTGTGTATGGGGCTTTACACGCACTCGAAATTGGGTTAACATGCACGCACTTTGACCACGCAGTCTCTAAAAAAGAGAGGCGAAGGACTAACGGGGCTGGTTGAGCGGGCTAGATCCTCTCACTCCCTTATAGGGATTCCCTCTGCCCCGTTGGGCTTCAAAGCGGAGCAGGTAGGGCGGGCTGTGTGGGAGGACCCCCTCACGCACCCGCCATTGCCACCCGGGGCATGGAGAAAGGTGGCAGATTGCCTCTGGGGGAGGCCTGCCTACTCCCAACTCCTGCAGTCCGGCTCCTCTCTCAAGTACACGCACAAAATACACTTAGAAAAAAAAAAAAAAAATCCACCAGTGTTAAACAAACGTGTGAATCATAAATCATTAAAGTTCATGAAAAAAAAGCATATAAAAGACATATGAAAAACATATAAAACAAACACATATATAAAGTGTTCAAAAAAATGACTAAAAAAACAGTGTATATAAATCAATGTGACATCCACCAGTGCAGAACTTAATCATTAAAGTCCATCTATGTGTGTAATAGCTTCTCCAAACGCTGATAGAAAAACGTGCTGAATCCACCATCAGTTTAGAAGAAATCACGAAATGACCGTGATCCGCCATTACAGAGGATCAGGGAAAGCGTGTAGTATAAAGCACAGCTTGATTCCATACGAGCACACTCACAACTCCTCAGATCGCCTCATTACCATTCAGATCGATAGGTGGATACATATAAAACATAAGAGCTCCCATAGTGTAAAACAGGAATCCTCAAACTACGGCCCTCCAGCTGTTGCGAAACTACACATCCCATGAGGCATTGTAAAACGTTGACATTCACAGACATGACTGTGCATGATGGGAATTGTAGTTTCTAAACAACTGGAGGGCCGTAGTTTGAAGACCCCTTATGTAAAACCTTCAAATTTATTTAAAAAGAAAACAAAGTATCGCACTTACAAATGGTAGCATCAATAAGGCCTGAAGTCTGGTGTGCCGGCCGAGACAAACCCGTCCTTCTGGGTATACGAACTGTAACACGAGGTGACGTAGGCACGTCGCTTCTCCCTGCGCGTTTTGTAAGAGAATTACGTCGTCCATGTTTGGATCCTAATCTGAACCCAACTGAGCAACCCCCCCAGATAGCTTTTACTGTATTGGGCCAATCATAAGAAGCTAAGGTATATCCCACCTTGCTGTCGCTGTATACGTGCAATGCTTATTCCTGCAAATAATTGGTCTAGTACAGGTGACAACTTACTGGCAAGTTTTCTCAGGTGGGTTCACATTAGGGTCCAAAAATGCCTGAGCTCATCCCTACTAGCAAGGGGGAGGCTGCCTTGATAGCAAGCTTCTGTCTCCGGTTCCCAGCACTTGCCAGAGACAATCATGGGCAAGAAGAACGCAGGGACAACAGGGTGACCCACGGGACCTCCCTCTACATTGCTCTTGCCGGTGCTTGCCTTAGGTAAGTACTGGAAGTCAGGGAACAAAGCAAAGCATCTGTCTCCTTGTTAGTTGAAGTGTTGAGCATCCATGCACCAAGGGGGGGGGGGGAGAAGAACCTGTCCGATATTGTATTTAGCGTTACAGTGCACCTAGGGAGATGGGACGAGGTACTACATGTAACAAAAAGGAGAACTTTATTCAATTTATAAAAAACAATATGTTTGTAGACAGGTGATAGGCCTGTGGCTGTTTTTGCTTGAGATCGAGATCATCAAGTCTGTGGTCATTGATTCTGCCCAGTTGCATGTAGCTGAAGGCCCGCTACCGAACCTCACTTTCACACAGGTACAGTCTCTGGAAGGGAGCTCCTGTCCCAGGAAAACCTCACAGTCCATAGGTTTGCTCCCTCTCATGAGTGTCAAAAAACAACAAACAAAAATTCCCAGCTCACCTACCAGCCAGCCTGCAACAAACCTAGTTAACCCAGTCTAACAGTTCATGTTGTAAATATATGCGTAAGTCACAGAGACACTTCACGGCACCCTAGTGTACTGCAGTCCTAACTCTACATTTTGAGAGTCTCCAAAGCTGGAGCACATGTATACTAATGGATAGATTAAGGGCAGGTATGCCTGGGCAGAGCCCACTCCTTTATAAAGGTATAGGGATGCACTGGAAATAACACAATGGCAGCGAAGGTATCCAGTTTGTCCCCTCACCAATTCACCAACAGTACAAACAAGTCCCAACGTATTGGATACCTTCGCTGCCAACGTGTTATTTCTGGGTGTCCAATGCATCCCTATACCTTTAAGGAGGGGTGGGCTCCCACCAGGAATCTCCAAATTTTCTAAACAAAGAGCTAGTTTTCTCTCATTTAGACTTAATAGGGGCCAGACTGTGGCCATCGGGAGTAGGTCCCAACATCAGTGGTAATAAACAATGCCTCATTTTTAGTGGGAGGACTAGCGCCCCATTGTTGGCTTCATTGGAAGGCATGAAGAAGGAGCCTATCAAATGCTCTGAAGCGTGTCCCGCCCAATGGACGTCACGTCCTGCCCATGCGTTCCATGCTGGTTCCAGGCACATTTCCAGTGAGGTCATCCACGAGTCCAGCGTTCCATGCTGGTTTACTACAACACGGCTATCTCTCCACTGGTCTCCTGTCACGCGATTTCCCTCTGCTGGAGAGCCGGGGATTAACAACACCTACCCCCACTGCTGGACTGCTTTACGCATATGATGAGTTTTTAACTTCTACCTCTATTATTATTATTATTATTATTATTATTACACAGGATTTATATAGCGCCATCAGTTTATGCAACGCTTTACAATATAAAAAGGAGACAATACAGTTGTAATACAATAAAATACAAGAGGATTAAGAGGGCCCTGCTCAGAAGAGCTTACACTCTAATAGGGTGGGGCAGGTGGTACAAAAGTTTGTAACTGTGGGGAAAGAGCTGATGGAAGTGGTACTTCTAGTAAGTGTTTTTTAACCCTTTGGCTACTAAAGTCTTATAGGGGTTGTACAGGTAAAAGTTTTTTCACCTTAATGCATTTTATGCTAGATTCGACTGGCGTACGTCTTAGTACGCCGTCGGATCTAAGGTGCATATTTACACTGGCCGCTAGGTGGCGTTTCCGTCGATTTCCGCATCGAGTATGCAAATTAGCTAGATACGGCGATCCATGAACGTACGTCCGGCCGGCGCATTTTTTTACGTAGTTTCCGTAAGGCTTTTTTTGGCGTATAGTTACCCCTGCTATATGAGGCGTATCCTATGTTAAGTATGGACGTCGTTCCCGCGTCGAATTTTGAAAATTTTACGTTGTTTGCGTAAGTCCTTCGCGAATAGGGCTTTGCGTAGAATGACGTTCACGTCGTAAGCATTGGCTTGTTGCGGGTTAATTTCGAGCATGCGCACTGGGATACCCCCACGGATGGCGCATGCGCGGTTAAAAAAAAACGTCATTTACATCGGGTCAAGATGTATTAACATAAAACACGCCCCCATCACATCCATTTGAATTGCGCGCCCTTACGCCGCCAAAGTTACACTACGCCGCCGTAACTTACGGCGCAAATTCTTTCAGGATAAGGAAAATGCGCTGTAAGTTACGGCGGCGTAGTGTATCAGAGATTCGCTACGCCGGACGCAACACATGCGCCACGCTACGTGGATCTGGCCTATTGTATGTATATATATATATATATATATATTAAAAATATAAAGGCCATGTAGAAAAAAATATATAAATATATATATATACATACACAGTTGTGCTCACAAGTTTACATACCCTGGCAGAATTTATGATTTCTTGGCCAATTTTCAGAGAATATGAATGATAACACAAAAAAAATTCTTTCACTCGTGGTTAGTGTTTGGCTGAAGCCATTTATTATCAATCAACTGTCTTTACTCTTTTTAAATCATGACAACAGAAACTACCCAAATGACCCTGATCAAAAGTTTACATACCCCAGTTCTTAACCACTTAAGCCCCGGACCAATATGCTGCCTAAAGACCGAAGGGGTTTTTACAGTTCGGGACTGCGTCGCTTTAACAGACAATTGCGCGGTCGTGCGTCGTGGCTCCCAAACAAAATTGGCGTCCTTTTTTCCCCACAAATAGAGCTTTCTTTTGGTGGTATTTGATGACCTCTGCGGTTTTTATTTTTTGCGCTATAAACAAAAATAGAGCGACAATTTTGAAAAAAATTCAATATTTTTTACTTTTTGCTGTAATAAATATCCCCCAAAAACATATATAAATTTTATTTTTCCTCAGTTTAGGCCGATACGTATTCTTCTACCTATTTTTGGTAAAAAAATCGCAATAATCATTTATCGGTTGGTTTGCGCAAAATTTATAGTGTTTACAAAATAGGGGATAGTTTTATTGCATTTTTATTTTTTTTATATTTTTTTTACTACTAATGGCGGCGATCAGCGATTTTTTTCGTGACTGCGACATTATGGAGGACACTTCGGACAATTTTGACACATTTTTGGGACCATTGTCATTTTCACAGCAAAAAATGCATTTAAATTGCATTCTTTATTGTGAAAATGGCAGTTGCAGTTTGGGAGTTAAACACAGGGGGCGCTGTAACATTTAGTGTTCACTTAGTGTGTGTTTACTACTGTAGGGGGGTGTGGCTGTAGGACTGACTTCATCGATCGAGTCTTCCCTATAAAAGGGATCACTCGATCGATGCGCCGCCATAGTGAAGCACGGGGAAGCTGTGTTTACATACGGCTCTCCCCGTTCTTCAGCTCCGGGGAGCGATCGCGACGGAGCGGCTATAAACGAATAGCCGCGCCGTCGTCCCGGATCGCTCCCCGAGGCTTACCGACCGCCGCATGTAGCGGGGGGGGGGTCCCGATCGGACCCCCCACCCACGTCAAGCAGAGCACGTACAGGTACGTTGATGTGCCTGTCCGTGCCATTCTGCCGACGTATATCTACATGAGGAGGTCGGCAAGTGGTTAATACCGTGTATTGCCCTCTTTAACATCAACTAAGTCTTTTGTGGTATTTGTGGATGAGGCTCTTTATCTTCTCAGATGGTAAAGCTGCCCATTCCTCATAAAAATGTATCTGGAAAACTCATTAGACTCATAGGGCCAGATTAAGAAAGAATATACGTCGGCGTATCTCCAGATACGCCGCCGTAATTTCAAATGTGCGCCGTCGCATCTTTACGCCGATTCACAAAGCGAGATACGCCCAAAAACATGGCTTCAGCCGTCCGACGTAACTTGCCTACGCCGGCGTATTGTGGGCGCATAGTTACGATGGACGCATTCGGCGTTCCCATTATAAATATGCAAATGACCTAGATACGCCGATTAACGAACGTACTTGTGCCCGGCGTATTACTATACGCTGTTTGCGGAAGGCGTACGACCGGCGTAACTTTACCCCTCATAAAGCAGGGGTAAGTCATGTTAAGGTATGGACGTGGGAAACGTCGGAACAGCGTCGTATTTTACATCGTTTGCGTAAGTCGTACGTGAATGGGGCTGGGCGTAGGTTACGTTCATTTCGACAAAGCATTGAGCCGACGTAACTTAGGGAGAAAATTCGACGTGATACTGAGCATGCGCGCGCATGCGCCGTTCGTTAGGCGCGTCATTTACGTGGGGTTACGATTCATTTCCATACAACACGCCCACTACCAGCCTACTTTGAATTAGGCGGGCTTACGCCGGCCAATTTACGCTATGCCTCCGCAACTTACGGAGCAAGGAACAGATTTACAGAGGAAATACGCCGGAGTATCTACTGATACACCAGCGTATTTTCAAATTTGCCGCGTCGTATCTTTATTTGTAATTCACAAAAAAGATACGACGGCTTTTGGCTAAGATCCGACAGGCGTACGGCTTCGTACGCCTTCGGATCCTAGGTGTAATTTTCCAGCGGCCGCTGGGTGGAGTTCGCGTCGTTTTCCAGCGTCGGGTATGCCAAATAGCTGATTACGGCGATCCACGAAGGTACGCGCGTTCGTCGCATTCTCTTACGTCGACGCTAGTCGGTTTTTCCCATCGCAAACTTAGGCCTGCTTTTTCATGGCTTATATTTAGAACAGCCATGTTAAAGTATGGCCGTCGTTCCCGCGTCGAATTTCAAATTTTTTTTTTTTGCGTAAGACGTCCGGGAATACGAAACGACGTAACGCACGTCGCCGTTCAAAAAATACGTTGGGGCGCCGTAATTTCACGCAAATCACATCGGGAAATTTTCACACGGAGCATGCGCAGAACGTTCGGCGCGGGAAAGCGCCTAATTTAAATGGTACACGCCCCATTTGAATTAGGCGGGCTTGCGCCGGACGTCTTTACGTTACACCGCCGTAAGTTTACACGCAAATGCTTGGTGAATCAGGCACTTGCGCTGAAAACTGTAAAGACGATACGTTACGCCACCGCAGATATATGTGAATCTGGCCCCAAGTGCTTTGCGAATACTGCACTTGCCTGTCTAAGTTGCGGCGGCGTAGCAAAAATAGGATACGCTACGCCCGCACAAAGATGCGCCCACATACGTGAATCCGGCCCATAATATTTAACAAACGTATAATTTTCATGAGAATTATGTAGGCTTTGTGTGCTTGCCGTGTCACGTGTGCTGACCCCTGGTCTATAGTATTTGTGATTTTTTTTCGGCGAGTATTCTTGTTATGTATTTTTACTAGATATCTGTGTGTGGTTTTTTCTATTAGTTATCTCTTGGCTCACCTTCTCGGTTTTCTGATTACCATGTAAAATTCGCAGGGCTGGATGCCAAACAGGAGAAGTTGATAGGTGATCCAGCTTTTTGATTGGCCGGCCCAACGCAGCGCTGACATTTGTGGGAACATATTTTAGTCTTTTTATGTATTTTATTCTCTCCTCCCCGGGAAAAGGTTATTCTCTCTGGCAGGCCATTAAAGGAGAAGGCTTTCAATGATATCGGTGTTCGTGCATCTCCTGGCACAGCCGTGTACAGTGCACATAAGATAACCTTATACATTTAAAGTGCTGGAGAGTGTTTATTCCACAAAGGGGGGCTTTCATGCACCGGGGGGCATCAAAAGAAAAAGCAAAATAAGAATAAAAAAATTGGCCAGTATAACTTAATGCAAATATAAAATAATCAAACCAGCCTTAATCAAACCAGGGCTCCGGTGTTGGGACCAGGTCACTTAGAACTAGGGTGACCATGCCAAACTGTGCCCCCCTCCCACCAAGATGTATGAGCATTATGGGCTAGATTCAGAAAGACTTACGACGGGCGTATCAGTAGATACGCCGTCGTAAGTCCAAATCCGCGCCGCCGTATCTTTAAGCGTATGCTCAAATTGAGATACGCTTAAATGTTGCTAAGATACGACCGGCGTAAGTTTTCTACGCGGTCGTATCCAAGTTGCATATTTACACTGGCCGCTAGGGGCGTGTACGCCGATTTAAGCCGAGAATATGTAAATGACATAGATACGCCTATTCACGAACGTACGCTCGCCCGTCTCATGTAAGATACGCCGTTTACGTAATGCCGGGTACAGACGAGAGGATTTATCCGCGGAAACGGTCCTCCGGACCGTATCCGCGGATAAATCCTCTGGCGGATTTTGATCTCCTGGTTGTACTAACCAGGAGATCAAAATCCCCGCGGAATTCCGTCCGCGGTGACGTGTCGCGCCGTCGCCACGATGATGACGCGCGACGTGCGCGACGCTGTCATATAAGGATATCCACGCATGCGTCGAATCATTACGACGCATGCGAGGGAGGGAATCGGACGGATCGATCCGGTGAGTCTGTACAGACCACCGGATCGATCTGCTGGAGCCGATTCCAGCGGATAGATTTCTTAGCATGCTAAGAAATTTTTTATCCGCTGGAGATCGGTCGGCCCGAAAAAAATCAGCGGAAAATATCCGCTGGATCGTACACACCAGCGGATCTATCCGCTGGAACTGATCCGCAGATCAATTCCAGCGGATAGATCCTCTCGTGTGTACGGGGCCTAAGGCATTTTCAGGCGTAAAGATAAACCACCAAAAAGATGGCGCAGCCAATGTTAAGTATGGACTGCCGTCAAATTTCACGCCGTTTGTGTAGTTTGCGTAAGTCGATTCAGAATAGGGCTGGGCGTAGGTTCCGTTCACGTCGAAAGCATTGACTATTTGCGACGTGATTTGGAGCATGCGCACTGGGATACGTCCATGGACGGCGCATGCGCCGTTCGTTCGAAACGTCATTTACGTGGGGTCACGATTAATTTCCATAAAACACGCCCACCTCTTCCACATTTGAATTAGGCGGGCTTACGCCGGCCAATTTACGCTACGCCGCCGCAACTTACGGAGCAAGTGCTTTGTGAATACTGCACTTGCCTCTCTAAATTGCGGCGGCGTAGCGTAAATAACATACGCTACGCCCGCACAAAGTTACGTCGCCCTACCTGAATCTAGCTATATGTGCCCCCCCCCAAAAAAAAAACAACTGAGCTATAATCTTCATGCTTACTCCCTAGGCATACATTCCTCCTCCTCCCAGTACAAATCCGCCCCCCTGCTGAAATCCCCCCTGCCAGCACAAATCTCCCCCCCCCCAACCCCAAAGCTCAAATGCCCCTCCCCATCCCCAAAAAATCACCCCCCAGAACAAATCCTCTGCCCCTAAAGCTTCCCCTCCTAGTACACATTCCCCCCCCCCACACTCCAAATCCCCCCTCCCAGCCACAAATACTCCCTCAATCCCCCCTCCTAGCACAAATCTTCTTCCCCCACCCCCCTTCCCAACAAATATCCCCCTAAATCACCACTCTTAACCGCCACCCTAAGGCTCCATTCACACCTAGGCGTATTTACGCCCGACGCTCGATACGCTGGAGGGTTCGGCATAGGAGATGTGGACCTGGGGGTTAAAATCGCGGCGTTTTGTCGCCGCAAATCGCGGTACAAAACGCTGCAATTTGTCGCCGCAATTCGCGGGACAAAACGCCGCGATTAGGTGTGAATGCAGCCTAAATTTAGAACTATACTTACCCCCTACCACCCCCACAAATTCCCACTTCCAACAGAAATATCCCCCCCCCCAAAAAATATTTGCTGCCACCTCACAGTACCACTGATACCACAGTGCCCAGGGCAGCTCTCCCTCCTGCCCACCCCTCGTCCCAGACCTGCAGGGCTCTCCCAAACCCTGGGGTTCCTTTAGCTCTGGAAGGTTTTACCCTCCTATCATGAAAAGGAATGTTTTTGCTATTCGGCACTGGGCTACTTTAACCACTTCCCGACCAGCTGTCGCAGTTTTACTGCGGCAGCATAGCTCGGCTGAGCTAAACAACGTTATGTTACGTCGATTCGCCCTGTGCCCACTAGGGGCGCGCAATGACTGCCGGGCATCCGCGATCGCTCGTGACACAGCGAGACCCGGGATCTGTGTGTGAAATCTGTTCATGAAGAATTCTCATAATCCAAAGCATATTAACCACTTAAGACCCGGACCAATATGCAGGTAAAGGACCTGCCCAGTTTTTGCGATTCGGAACTGCGTTGCTTTAACTGACAATTGCGCGGTCGTGCGACGTGGCTTCCAAACAAAATTGGCGTCCTTTTTTTCCCACAAATAGAGCTTTCTTTTGGTGGTATTCGATCACCTCTGCGGTTTTTATTTTTTGCGCTATAAACAAAAATAGAGCGACAATTTTGATAAAAATTCAATATTTTTAACTTTTTGCTATAATAAAATATTCCCCAAAAAGATATAAAAAAAATTTTTTTCCTCAGTTTAGGCCGATACGTATTCTTCTACATATTTTTGGTAAAAAAAATCGCAATAAGCGTTTAACGATTGGTTTGAGGAACATTTATAGCGTTTACAAAATAGGGGATAGCATTTTTATTAAGAATTTTTTTTTTACTACTAATGGCGGCAATCAGTGATTTTTTTCCGTGACTGCGACATTATGGCGGACACATCGGACAATTTTGACACATTTTTGGGACCATTGTCATTTTCATAGCAAAAAGTGCTATAAAAATGCACTGATTACTGTGAAAATGACAATTGCAGTTTAGGAGTTAACCACTAGGGGGCGCTGTAGGGGGTTAAATGTGACCTCATATGTGTTTTAGACTGTAGAGGGGCGGGGCTGGACGTGTGACGTCATTGATCGTCTTTCCCTATATCAGGGAACACACGATCAGTGACACTGCCACTGTGAAGAACGGGGAAGGTGTGTTTACACTCACCTCTCCTCGTTCTTCAGCTCCGGTGACCGATCGCGGGACACCAGCGGCGATCGGGTCCGCGGGTCCCACAGGCACGATCTTGGAGCTTCAGACCGGGTCGCGAGTGCGCCGCCGCCGGCGCGCTCGCGACCCCATGGCTGGGCTCTTAAAGAGGACGTACAGGTACGTGCCTGTGCCCAGCCATGCCATTCTGCCAACGTATATCGGCATGAAGGGGTCCTTAAGTGGTTAAAGCGAGTTTCCCCATAGAAGTCAATAAAATGAAAATAATTTGTTCCGCATTGACATCAATGGAATGCAATACCGCATGTGGCCAGAGGTGGGGGGGGCGCCGGAGAGCTTTGGAAACACTGGGAAAGGCCTCGGGACCGTTCGGCTGAACTCTGAAACCCTTGGAAAGTCTTAGAAAAACCCGGAAGATAGTATTGCTGAACGGCTCCAAACGGCTCAGATCAGCTCCGCTTTGCTCTACTTGGCTCCGGCGCCCCCGCACCTCTGGCCAAATGCTGTACTGCACACCCAATTAGCTTGAATTTTGCTTGTTTTGCGAGACAACACTTGCAAACCGAGTCAGAAGTTATTTTTAAAAGTTGCTCGTCTTTCAAAATGCTCGTTAAGCGCATTACTTAGAAACTCAAGTTCCACTGTATTAGGCAAAATAAGGGGACTAATCATGACAGCTGCAAAAATGCTTGAAACGATCGCACAGCAATTTTTTTAATGTTTTTAGATAGATCCCTTAAAGTTCATCTAAAACTAAAAATATTACCTTTTGTATCAATTGACCCTCCCTCCTAGATTGTAAGCTCTAACGAGCAGGGCCCTCTGATTCCTCTTACCAAAGTGTAATAGTACTGTCTGCCCTCATTTTGTTAAGCGCTGCGCAAACTGTTGGCGCCATATAAATCCTGTATTATAATAATAATAATAATAATAATAAAAACGTTTAGCGTTCACATGCTGCTATAGTGTAAAAGCAGCCTAAGTGCTGTGTTTTTTCCCTATTTACCGTAGTCTTTTAAAACTCTTTTGTAGGTTCTTATCCTGGTTGCATTCACACCTTAGCGTAGGTGATATGCCGCGTATTGCGGCGACATCAAATAGGCGTTTTGTCCCGAGATTTGCGGCGACAAAACGCGCCGTTTTAAACATTGTTTTTTGCTGGAGGGGTGATTTTTTACATGGTCGGCTATGCCCGAACGCCGAAGCCGCCCGAAAAAAAAGGGTTCCGGGACTTGTTTTGAGCTTCAGGCGTTTTGGCGTTCGGGGTGGAGATGTGAACCATCTCCATAGCCGACCATGTAAAATCACCCCTCCAGCGTATTAGGGGCTGCTGCGGCGTCGCGCTTCAGGCGTATATACGCCTAGGTGTGAATGGAGCCTTATTACCGTCCAGGTAAAATTGGGACAGTTACACGGCACACCAGTCTGGATTACCTATTTCTTGACATAACATACAAAACTGAAATTATAATAGTTTGAAAAAAAAAACTTTTTATTTTAAGTTAATTAAAATGCGGTGACCATACCATTTGACTATTTTATAAAATGATAAAATTATTTGCATATACAGAATTGTTTCTAATAGTTCATACTATTTAGGCTCCGTTGCAGCACCCGCTACTGACGAGCCTATATCCAGGAACATGTGTGATGGGAATATTGACATTATTTTGGACACACTGGGCCAGATTCACAAAGAGATACGACGGGGCATCTCCTGATACGCCGTCGTATCTCTGAGATCCGACGGTCGGATCTATGCGACTGATTCATAAGAATCAGTTACGCATAGATCTCCCTTAGATCCGACAGGTGTAAGTGACTTACACCGTCCGATCTTAGGCTGCAATCTTCCGCTGTCCGCGAGGTGGCGTTTCGTGTTTTACTCGCGCCGAATATGCAAATGAGGAGATACGCCGATTCAGAAACGAACGCCCGCCCGTCGCTTTTTTTTTACGTCGTTTGCGTTCGGCTTTTTCCGGCGGATAGTTACCCCTGCTATACGAGGGGTAGCTAATGTTAAGTATGGCCGTCGTTCCCGCGCCGAGTTTTGAATTTTTACGTCGTTTGCGTAAGTCGGTCGCGAATACGGATGGCCGTAATTTACGTTCACGCCGAAAACAATGACGTCCTAGCGACGTCATTTGGAGCATGCGCACTGGGAAATTTCGCCGGCGGCGCATGCGCAGTTAAATCGGCGCGGGGACGCGCCTGATTTAAATTGATCACTCCTCCTAGCCGCGGAATTTGAATTCCGCCGGGGGGGTTACAATCCGCCCGCGCAAGTTTGGAGGTAAGTTCTTTGTGAATATTGCACTAGCCTCGCAAAATTGCACCGGCGGATCGTAAATCACATAGATTACGCGGATCTAAAGATCCGCTAATCTATGTGAATCTAGCCCAGTATGTCCTGTGACAAATCACAGCCCATTGATTTCAAAGGCCCCCGTTCCAATCTATGAAACTTTGAAATGGTTGCTGCACTACTTTGATGCGACTTTCCTGCAACTTCAGTGCCAGAGAATGTAAAGTCGCATTAAAAGTCGCACTCCAAATCGCATTCGAAATCATTCAAGTTTGGAGTTACACATGTGAAATGGAGCCTTATTGTCCATGCATATTGGGCATAAAAAATATATATTTTCTCTTACTGTCGTTTTGCGATTTTTTTGCACATTAGGGAGTTTACAGGCATATTTTCAGAGGAGTGTTTAGAAGCAGAAAAATAAAATTTGGCGCTCATGAACAAGCAAAAACAGGCCTAAACGCCACATTTAGGAGGGTTCAGTATTTTCAAGTGTACATTGAAAAATTGGCAGATGGGAATGTTTTGGGAAAAAAACACTTATAAAAGCAAATGCTTAAAAACTCTCCTAAACTTTTGTGCAATGCGAGCCACTATGAGCATTTTTATGCTGCTTTTTTCTGTTCCTAGTGTGCATGGACCCTAAAAACAATGGCCCAGATTCAGAGAGCAATTGCGCCTGTGTAATCATAGGTTACACAGCGCAATTGCTTACTTGCCCCGGCGTTACGAATGCTCCTGATTCAGGAACATCGTAATGCCGACTGCAGCCTAAAATCTGTGGTCAGCGTATAGTATGCAAATTGCATACTAACACCGATTCACAATGTTGCGCGAGCCCTGCGTACGCAATTTACGTAGTTTCCGTACGGCGTGTTTAGCGTAAGGCTGCCCCTTCTAATAGCAGGGGCAGCCAATGCTAAAGTATACCCGTCGTTCCCGCGTAAGTGATTCGTGAATGGCGCTGGACGCCATTCACGTTCACTTTGAAGCAAATGACGTCCTTGCGACGTCATTTGCCGCAATGCACGTCGGGAAAGTTTCCCGACGGAGCATGCGCTCTACGCTCGGCGCGGGAGCGCGCCTAATTTAAATGATTCCCGCCCCCTACGGGATCATTTACATTAGGCGCCCTTACGCAGGGAAAGTTTACACAGCGCACACGCAATTTACGGAGCTACTGCTCCGTGAATCGCGGGTAGCGCAGTAAATTTGCGGGGGCGCAGGGCAAAAACGCTGCCCTGCGCCTCCCTAAATAAGGGGCAAATCTACCTGAATCCGGGCCAATAACATTTTCTGATTTTGAGGAAATGTTTGAATACGAATGCTGTCACTAATATAATAAAAAAAGTAGTTATTTGCTGCCCCCTGCTGTTTTCTGATGTATAGAGCACCGTAGTTGATTTCTGCAATATTAAAGCGGGAGTTCACCCATTTCTAAATTTTTTTTTTTTCTTCCCCTAGATTCCTGCTCGTTCGGTCTAGGGGAATCGGCTATTTGTATTAAAATAGGTGCAGTACTTACCCGTTTTCGAGCTGCATCTTCTTCCGTCGCTTCCGGGTATGGGTCTTCGGGAGCGGGCGTTCCTTCTTCATTGACAGTCTTCCGAGAGGCTTCCGACGGTCGCATCCATCGCGTCACTCGTAGCCGAAAGAAGCCGAACGTCGGTGCGGCTCTATGCTGCGCCTGCGCACCGACGTTCGGCTTCTTTCGGAAAATCGTGACGCGATGGATGCGACCGTCGGAAGCCTCTCGGAAACCTGTCAATCAAGAAGGAACGCCCATTCCCGAAGCCCATACCCGGAAGCGACGGAGAGGATGCATCTCGTAAACGGTAAGTACTGCACATATTTTAAAATAAATAGCCGATTCCCCTAGTAATAACGAGCAGGAAGCGAAGGGGGAAAAGTGCCCTCTAAGGGTGAACCCCCGCTTTAATAAACCTCCCAAAATATATGGCCATCTTTATATACTATTTTATATATTGTATTCAGATACAGAATATTTTATTAATCACAAAGGGAAATTATTAAACAATCACAGTTTGTATAGGCCACATATATACATATATATATATATATATATATATATATATATATATATATATATATATATAAATATAGATATACAGGTATATATATATATAGATATAGATATATATCTATATAGATATATATATCTATAGATATTAATAAATTTATAGAATGCTGACATATTCTGTAGCCCTTTCAAAAGAAATCAAATGCACAATTTACACATAATCAGATTAGATTTTTTTTATCAGATAAGAACAATGAAAACAATGAAATATAGGGGCATAAATAAGGGGGGAGATATGGGGTCCTAACTTCTCCTGTCTGGCAACCGCTTTATGGTGCAGGAGTTGCAAAGCTCAGTCATTCTCCTGTGTCTTGCCACTAGGGTTGCCACCTTGTAGTCAAGTCAAACCCGAACACTTTAACGGAGTCCCCCTTTACATCAGAGTCCACAGAGTTCCCCTTTTACATCTGAACTGATAGGAGTTGCCTTTCACTGTAAGGGGGGACTCTGCAGACTCTGATGTAAGTGAGAACTTACAGGGGCCTCTAACATAAGGGATGCTCTGGGAACCCTGAGTGAAGGGGGAACACTGAGAACTCTGATGTACGGAGAAGACTCTGATGGAAGGGAGAAAACTGTGGCCTCTGGTGTGGAGAGGAACTCTGATGTAAGGGGTGCTCTGAGAACCCTGATTTACTTTAGTGTACTTATACAGAGGCGGGAGAGAGAAGGAGGAGACTTCAGTCACAGACAGGGATGGATGGTGAGCTCACTCACCCCTTGGCAGTCAGCACCTCTCATCCAGATGTATCTAAGGTAGCTGGACTTCAAATTTCCAGCCCCAACTTTCCTTTTCTGAGGCACAGCGCCAGGGATTGGAGTGTGGGCAGACACAGAGGGGTAGGTGGAGGTCGAGCCCTCTCTCCTACCCCATCTGCGTGTGTGTGTTTTGTTTTTTTGGGGGTTAGTGCTGGGTTTGGGCAGTGTAAATGAGTCTAACAGACACTCTCAGCCAGCAACCCTGCTGGGAAGCCATAGTCCAGTCTGAATAATGTGTCCGGGTTTCAGGCTGTCTGAAACCCGAACGCATGATTCCAAACCCGAACTGTCCGGGTGAATCCTGGACAGGTGGCAACCCTACTTGCCACCACTGACCTAGTGGCGTCACTAGGGTTGATGTCACCTGGTGCAGTAAGACATGGTGTCACCCCCCCCCCCCCCGGGGGGGCAGCACAGCCGAACACAGACCCAGCTCTCACACACAGCGAGAGATGCCCGGTGTCATACACGCAGGAGAGAGGGAGAGCGCTGCAGTCAGCTACAGTTCAATGCAGCCTCAGGACAGGCAGCCTACCGGGCTGGGCCAGTCCGGCCTTGGTGATGAGAGAGAGAGAGTGAGAGACTCGGCAGCGGCAGCTTTTTAGAAGCCAATGTGACATGATTGTCTCGGGGGGGGCAATCGCCCTGTTGCCCCCCCCCCCCTGGATCCGCCGGTGACTTGAGCCAAGGCAGAAGAACATGCGAGCGAAGCTGAATGGGCATGCACCCGAACCTGAAGAAATATTCCCTCCGCTCCGATCAGCACATGATCATCAGAAAGGGGCACAGATAATGGAAAAAAATACACCCCCTAAGCCAGTAGGAGCGGGGGTGTGCAATTCAGAATTTTTTTTTATTCCGCACTGACTGTCTTTGAAATTGCCCCAGCCCCTGTTCAAATCCCATCCGGGGACAAAACCGGGGACAGACTTGGTCTGGGGACAGTGTCCTCAATCCGGGGACTGTCCCCTGAAACCGGGGATGTCTGGTCAGCCTGCTGTACTGCACTCTGAAAAGTCATTCACTATGAGTCAGAGTCCAAGTTTTAGGCCACGCCCACTGTTAGTGCAGGTTTGCTATACCTATAATTTGCTCTAGGTGCCCAAGGTTAAACCTTCCCATCCCCCACCCCAGGAAAAAAGTGATCAATGGTCCTGATGAAAGATGATTGATTGTTGGTTGGCATCCCCTGCAGTGTCTACGTGTTTACCACTCCGGGTTCTGCACGTCTGCAATGTATGCAAGAGTTACAATGTTTCCTAAAAAACTGAGATTAATATTTGGTGATAACAGTAAAGGTAAACCCAGGGACATAACTACAAATCATGGGGCACCATAACTAAATTTTGAAGCGCTATAAACAATAAACAAAAAAATACTTTTAGCCAGATTCACATAGAAATGCGTTACGCTGCGGCGGCGTAACGTATCCCATTTACGTTACACCGCCGCAAGTTTACAGCGTAAGTGCCTGATTCACAAAGCTCTTACCTGTAAACTTGCCGCGGCGTAGCGTAAATCCGCCCGGCACAAGCCCGCCTAATTCAAATGGGGCGGGGACCATTTAAATTAGGCGCGTTCCAGCGCCGAACGTACTGCGCATGCTCCGTCCCTAAAATTTCCCGACGTGCATTGCGCTAAATGACGTCGCAAGGACGTCATTGGTTTCGACGTTAACGTAAATGGCGTCCAGCGCCATTCACGGACGACTTACGCAAACAACGTGAAATTTCAAATTTCGACGCGGGAACGACGGCCATACTTAACATTGGCTAGACCATCTAGAGGGCAGCTTTAGTTTTACACGACGTATATCTACGGAAACGACGTAAATTTAGAGCGACGGGCAAAGCGGACGTTCGTGAATCGGCGTAACTAGTCATTTGCATATTCTACACCGACCGCAATGGAATCGCCACCTAGCGTCCGGCCTAGAATTGCATCCTAAGATCCGACGTTGTAAGTCACTTACACCTGTCGGATCTTAGGGCTATCTATGCGTAACCTGATTCTATGAATCAGGCGCATAGATACGACAATCGTATCTCAGAGATGCGACGGCGTATCAGGAGATACGCCGTCGTATCTCTTTTGTGAATCTGGCCCAATAATTTTAACTTTTTGCTATAATAAATATCCTAATTTTTAAAAATAAAAAAAATAAAAAAATTTCCTCAGTTTAGGCCGATACGTATTCTTCTACATATTTTTGGTACCAAAAAAATGCGATAAGCGTATATAGATTGTTTTTTTTTACTAGTAATGGCGGTGATCTGCGATTTTTTACAATGACTGCGACATTGCGGCGGACATATCAGACGCTATTTTGGGACCAATGATATGTATACAGCGTTCAGTGCTATAAATATGCACTGATTACTGTATAAATATGACTGGCGGGCAAGGGATTAACACTAGGGGGCGATCAAGGGGTTAAATGTGTTACCTAGGGAGTGATTCTAACTGTGGGGGGAGGGGACTGACTGAGGGAGGAGACCGATCGGTGTACTAGGAACCCACGATCTGTCTCCTCTCCCCTGACAGGACTTGGATCTGTGTGTTTACACACACACAGATCCACGTTCCTGCTCTGTCACGAGCGATCATGGGTGCCCGGCAGACATGCGCATCGGCTCCTCAGTGACACGGCCGGGCCGTCTCCTATACCGTCAGGGAACCCGAAGGGCGTCATATGACACCCACACAGGATGGGAGATCCCATCTGCGGACATCATATTACTATAGGTGGGTATTGAAGTGGTTAAGGAGCTGAAGCAGGAGAGCTGTGAGCATAGTCAGCACTAGAGATGTGCATGACAGAAAAATGTGTTTAGTTTCGGAAGCTCCCCGAAAACTCCTATTGGCGAAACGCGTCGTGATTTCCGGTCTTCCGGGCTGACACCTCCGGTATTTGGAGAGCACACCGACTCTGGTGAGAGCGGAGCAGCGGCGCGCCCTCCTCTGCATACTGTACTGGCTGATTTTGTTGGTACTTTACAGGTACCTTTTAATGTGAGTTTTTTTTTCTCTTATTAACCACTTAAGACCCGGACCAAAATGCAGCTAAAGGACCTTGCCCTGTTTTGCGATTCGGCACTGTGTCGCTTTAACTGACAATTGCGCGGTCGTGCGACGTGGCCCCCAAACAAAATTGGCGTCCTTTTTTTCCCACAAATAGAGCTTTCTTTTGGTGGTATTTGATCACCTCTGCGATTTTTATTTTTTGCGCTATAAACAAAAATAGAGCGACAATTTTGAAAAAATGCAATATTTTTTACTTTTTGCTATAATAAATATCCCCCAAAAACATATAAAAACAAATATTTTTTTACTCAGTTTAGGCCGATACGTATTCTTCTACATATTTTTGGTAAAAAAAATCGCAATAAGCGTTTATCGGTTGGTTTGCGCAAAATTTATAGTGTTTACAAAATAGGGGATAGTTTTATTGCATTTTTATTATTATTTTTTTTTTTACTACTTTTTTTTCGTGACTGCGACATTATGGTGGACACTTTTGACAATTTTGACACATTTTTGGGACCATTGTCATTTTCACAGCAAAAAATGCATTTAAAATGCATTGGGGTAGATTCAAAGAGCAATTGCGCCTGCGTAACCATAGTTACGCAGCGCAATTGCTTACTTGCCCCGGCGTAACGAGTGTTCTGTATTCAGAAAGCTTGTTACGCCGACTGCAGCCTAAGATATGACTGGCATAAGGCTTCTTATGCCATCGTATCGTAGGCTGCATTCTTGCGATGGCCGCTAGGGGGCGTTCCCATTGTGGTCAGCGTATAGTATGCAAATTGCATACTAACGCCGATTCACAACGTTACGCGAGCCATGCGTACGCAGTTTACGTTGTTTCCGTCCGTCGGGTTTCGCGTAAGGCTGCTCCTGCTAATAGCAGGGACAGCCAATGCTACGTATACCCGTTGTTCCCGCGTCGCGAAGTTTAAATTTTACGTAGTTTGCGTAAGTGAATCGTGAATGGCGCTGGACGCCATTCACGTTCACTTTGAAGCAAATGACATCCTTGCGACGTCATTTGCCGCAATGCACGTCGGCAAAGTTTCCCGACGGAGCATGGGCCCTACGCTCGGCGCGGGAACGTGCCTAATTTAAATGATTCCCGCCCCCTACGGGATCATTTAAATTGTGCGCGCTTACGCCGGGCATTTTGCCGGAGCGCCCACACAATTTACGGAGCTACTGCTCCGTGAATCGAGGGTAGCGCAGATAATTTGCGGGGGCGCAGGGCAAAAACGGTGCCATGCGCCTACGTAAAAACTAGGCAAATCTTACTGAATCTACCCCAGTGTTTACTGTGAAAATGACAATTGCCGTTTGGGAGTAAACCACAAGGGGACGCTGATGGGGTTATGTGTGTTTCCTGAAGTGTGTTTACAACTGTAGGGGGGTGTGGCTGTACGTGTGACATCATCGATTGTGTCCCCCTATAAAGGGGATGACACGATCGATGCAGCCGCCACAGTGAAGCACGGGGAAGCCGTGTTTACACCCGGCTCTCCCCGTTCTTCAGCTCCGGGGACCGATCGCGGGTCTCCAGCGGCGATGGGGTCCGCTGGTCCCGCGGTCCCGGTCACGGAGCTTCGGACCGGGTCGCGGGAACGCGCCACAGGCGCGCGCCTGCGACCCACGGCTGGGTACTAGTACAGGACGTACCTGTACGTACATGTGCCCAGCCGCGCCATTCTGCTGATGTATATATGCAGGAGGCGGTCCTTAAGTGGTTAAAGCGGGGTTTCGGGCATTAAAATGTTTTTTGTTTTTGCAATCCCAATTACATTATTATGAATATTGATTAAAACATACTAATAAAGCACGATCGGTACATAAACAGTTGCAAAAACTTACCTGATATCATCTCAGGGATCTTGTGGCCGTTTCCATCATAGCTGTGGGCATTATGAAGCCCAGTTCATGTTTCTTCCTGGATTTTCCCAGAGAGGTGCATGCTGGGATTTTTAGGCACAGTAATGCTCAGAGACTCCTGGGAAATGAGTGTCATCATTTCCCAGGAGGCAATGGGGTCTTAGGACAGGAAGTTCTACCACCTAGGAAGAAATCTGCCTAGTAACAGCCATATAGAAGTGAGTAAAAAAAAGTTTTTTTTAAGAATTTTTAGTTTTTTTACATTAAAGGCAAGCTGTTCATAAAAAGTTTGTTTTTAGGGTGGAATACGCTTTAATGTGATTACATGGCAAATGCAATAGATGCTACACGATAAACTTTATTTATTTCTGGCTGGTATGATGGTGAATATTTTATGCAGACCTTTTCTAGTGTTCAAAGCAGTTTTTGACCTTTATAATCTAGGGGCTGGATTCAGGTAGATTTGCGCTTTTTTTTACAGAGGCGCAGGGCAACGTTTTTGCCCTGTGCCCCCGCAAATTTACTGCGCTGCCCTTGATTCACGGAGCAGTAGCTCCGTAAATTGCGTGGGCGCGCCGGCAAAATGCCCGGCGTAAGCGCGCGCAATTTAAATGATCCCGTAGGGGGCGGGAATCATTTAAATTAGGCGCGTTACCGCGCCGATCGTAGAGCGCATGCTCCGTCGGGAAACTTTCCCGACGTGCATTGCGGCAAATGACGTCGCAAGGACGTCATTTGCTTCAAAGTGAGCGTGAATGGCATCCAGCGCCATTCACGAATCACTTACGCAAACTACGTAAATTTGAAATTTCGCAACGTGGGAACGACGGGTATACGTAACATTGGCTGCCCCTGCGTACGCAGGGCTCGCGTAACGTTGTGAATCGGCGTTAGTATGCAATTTGCATACTATACGCTGAGCACAACGGGAACGCCACCTAGCGGCCATCGCAAGAATGCAGCCTAAGATATGCGGGCATAAGAGCCTTATGCCGCGCATATCTTAGGCTGCAGTCGGCGTAACGAGGTTCCTGAATCAGGAGCATTCGTTACGCCGGGGCAAGTAAGCAATTGCGCTGTGTAACTATGGTTACACAGGCGCAATTGCTTCTTGAATCCAGCCCAAGAGGTCTAAAATTTCTGGTGAGCACTTTACACCGAGGTTGTTTCTCTGCATGAAGAGGACCTGTCACGGTTAAGCACTTTCTTTACCACTTTTCTGGTATGTAGACATTTTAATGAACGTGAGTGGTTTCTTTTATGTCTTTATGGTTTTTGGACTACTATTTTTTTGTTTATCGATGGCGAGAAGTGGAATTTAAAGCACATATGGATCTTCATGGTCCCATGAAGAGCAGGCGGAACTGAAGTGCACTTTGACCTCCTTATAACCTGGGGGTCAAATATTTGTAAGCATTTTTTCACTAGGGGATCACCATCTGGTTGGAAGAGGACCTGTTACGGTTGCACACTTGTTTGGACTTAAAGTGGTTCTAAAGACTCCATAGGTAGATTCAGTTATCAGTAGATAAGCCGACCTAACTCAGAATCTACGCCGACGTATGTTTAAGCGTATGCTCAAACAGAGATACGCTTAAACATATCTAAGATACGACGGCTTGCGCCGTCCTATCTTAGATTGCAATATTTTGGATGGCCGCTAGATGGCGCTTCCATTGCGGTCGGCGTAGAATATGTAAATGAGTTTGTACGCCGATTCACGAACGTATGCCCGGCCGCCGCAGTCGATTTACGCCGTTTCCTTAAGGCCTTAGGAGGCCTATAGTTACTCCACCTATTAGGTGGAATAACAATGTTAAAGTATGGCCGCTGTTCCCGCCGCAAGATTCAAATTTTTAACGTCGTTTGTGTAAGTCGTCCGCGAATCGGGATTTACGTCGTACGTAACCGCAATGCACACTGGGAAATGTAGTCACCCGGCGCATGCGCAGTGAAAAAAAACGCGTGGTCAAGCCTCATTACCGTTAAACACGCCCCCCCCCCCCCCAACCCATTTGAATTAGGCGCCCTTACGCCCGCCGGATTTACGCTACGCCGCCCTAAGTAAGGAGGCAAGTACTTTGAGAATACAGTACTTGCCTCTCTTACTTAAGGCGGCGTAATGTAAACACGCTAGGCTACGCCGTCTTAAAATTGTGCGCCCTTACCTGAATCTACCTATCCAGTTTTTTGCATTTTTTGCATTCTATGCATTAAGGTAAAAAACCTGGGTGCAGCTCCCCAGCCCCCTGTATACTTACCCGAGCCCCATCTCAATCCAGTGATGTGTAGCATCCCCCCTGGGTCTCTCTCTTCTCATTGGCTCACACAGCAGCAATTGGCTCCTGCTCAGTGGCTGCTGGTGCTCAATGTTTTGGGGGGGGGCAAACAAACCCTGCCAGCCACACCCCCTCCCCTGTCGATTGTCCCACACTACTTACCCCATCCAGGTCGCAGGCGGCTTCCCCACTGCTTCTCCTCCACAGCGGCCTCCCCCCTGCTTCTCCTAATGGAATAATCCAGTCGCTTCTCCTCCTGGTTAATTGGGTCCTAAGACCCGCTTCCTGATTGGCCCGGGAGTAGAAGCAGGAAGACAATAGCGAATATTAATTTGCTAATGTTACACAAGTGGGGAGGCTTAGGGTGCCCCAAGCCCACCTTTTTTTAAGCCAAATTAGAGCCTCAGGCTCTGATCATGTTCTTCTAAAAAAAAAAAAAAAAAAATACACACACGATAGAAATCCATGCGTCCGTCGCCTTGCATGGAGGCATGGAAATTAGGGAAGCGGGCACATGGAGATTGGGGGGGCGGTGTCCCTGTGCCCCTTATAAGCAGCCGCCACTGCTCCTGCCAATCACAGCCAGAGAGCCAATGAGGAGAGAGCGGGGACGGGGCTGACCCAAGCTCTGTCTGTGAATTGACATACAACAGTAAGTAAACAGATACCCAACATGTCAAACTTTATGTAGCGGTTGGTTGCTACAAGTTACAACATCCACACATTCCACCTTGCTGCCAGACATCCATTAAACACACTCCTTTAGTCAATGAACAGTCTCTTGCTCGTTTTTTTGTTATTTTATTAGGGGATTGAACTTGGTTGGGAAAAGCGACATAGGATGCCCATAGAACAAATTAGTACTTTGAAGAATATAGTAACTGCGTCAGACTTCTCAATAAGGAAAAGATGGCTGACCCTAAACGTTAAAGTCTTTTACCTCAGAACCCTTCCCTCCAGCACACTGCTTGACAGACTTTTACCTCAGAACACTACTTCCTGTCACACAGTCTTAGTAATCCTGTCACACCATTAGAACTTGACTAGGCCTCACTCTGAATAAGTCCCAGTTAATTTAGTTGATGACCCTTTGTAGGCTCGGGCCTGCAGTACCCCTTAATGGCAGAAACTGTTTACTTGAGAAGATTAAATGGTGATGGACTACTGATTCCAGCAAGTCTAACCTGCAAATCCTGCCTGCCCTCATGGCTGCATCGATCTGACATGCCTCTTCCAGATCTCTCCACTGTGCTCTCACTCATCGACACCTGCCCTGGATCCTTCCTGATGGACTTACTCCAGAAGTTTGGACCAACTGCCTCTTCCAGCTCCTGTTCCAGGACACCTCTCCATGACCATGTAAGGAGAGGATCCCTCCCAGTTCCCAAGTTCCTCTGTCTGAGCTTCACCCCCCCAGATGGGGGTGTCCCTCCTGCACGACAGTCTAGCACTTCATCCTCCAGTTCACCCAGCCGACAACTCCTCCCCCAGCAGGCTGACCATGGGTATATGTAGAAGGCCTGCCCCCTGCCAATCCTAGTTGGGGATTGGTCAGAGCTCCTCACATGTACCCCATGTCACTCTAGCTCTCAGCCATATCCCTTTTCCAGAACCTTCTCCTTGGAAACAGAAGAGGCGCCCAAGAGCTGTAGTACATGTCAATCACCCACTGCTACACTAAACCACTCCCCTGCCCCCAGATGCACTGGCAGCTTACACAAAAACCCTACACTTAGCACCTACCTAAGGTAGAGGGTGCTACACTGAAAATTTAGTGTTCAACAAACTTCAGTTGCCTATATTTTCCATAGGCCCAGGAGCTCTGGTGCTGGAATTATTGCTCTGACATGCACGGCGTAACATGTGTAGCGCAACTGACATTTTCGCGTGTAGGGGCCCCCGATGCATGTATTGTACATGCGTGTGTAGCATTACCCCCATTGGAGCTGCTGGATTTTTGGGCGGCGTGTTACCTCGTGGCTCCTCCGAATTCTCTAGGGGCGAGTGATACGTATGTGCATAAACAGAAGTAAAGGAATGTCCACGACAGGTGCTCTTTTGCTGTGCTCTTTATTACCCAGCCGGGGAAAAACAATACAACTTGTGGTGAGGAAAGTAAAGTTGAAAGGAGGAAGGATAGCAGATTCAGTCATAATGATAGGAAACAGTCCTGCTCCCAAACGTAACACTTCTCTTTGCCACTCCCGTCGGAGTGGGTTCAGTGTACCTGGACAGGCCTCTCTCACTGACCTGGCAGCCGGAGTATCACTCGGATAATTGTAGGATGAAGTCTCTGCCACAGATCCTCCTTGGTGAACTTGAACTTGGGAGAAAGTCTCTGCCACAGACCCCTCTCAGTGAGCCTCAGAAGATACCTCTGCCACAGGTCCCCTCTGGGTATGATTCTTGGAGATATGCCTCCTTGGTTGAGTTACGTCTGGATCTCCTTCAACTTGTTGCCCAGGTACCGACTGACAGGTGATCAGTCCTGCAGTGTCCGGCTGCCTGTGATCCCCAGTGGTTTCGTCCGCTCCCTATTGGACCGCCAGCCTCTCAATGGCGCTCCTCAGACTGACTCTCCACCGAACAGCACCCAGCTTGGGATCTTCAAAAGAGGGAACCCAGTCGCTCACTGGATCCCCATCGCTGGTTCAGATGCTCCGGGCCAACATGGTCCCCGAACCAGGAACACCGCGTGGCACGCAGGCCCCGGCCAGGTAGGCCATAACGCTGGGGCACCGTGATGTGGCCACCCTAAAGGTGGGTGCCACACTGGACGAAGAAGACCCAGAACCAATGGCGTCTGTCCCATAAATACCCCTCCCGAGCATGCACAGCGAGGACAAACCCTCGTGATTGGCTGCTGGGAAGAGCACCCAAACCTCGACTCCACTGCTGCCAACTGCAGTACTGGGGTTGGAAGAACACCCCAGCACAGCAGAATGACCCACAGCACAGCCAAGCTGAGACAGATAGCTAGATTCACATAGAGTTAGGTCGGCGTATCAGTAGATACCCCGACCTAACTTGGAATCTGCGCCGTCCTAAGTTTAAGTGTATTCTCAAACAGAGATACACTTAAACCTATCTAAGATACGACAGCCTGCGCTGTCCTATCTTAGGGTGCAATATTTAGGCTGGCCGCTAGGTGGCGCTTCCATTGGCATTTTTTTTCCTCTTTGTGTATGTTTAGGTGACCAGGGGGCGAGGGGTGAAGATGGGGGGCGCCACAGGATTAGCTCGCACAGGGCGCCTGAACACCTAAGGCTGGCCCTGCCTATGGGTTACATATCACATGTTTGCAACTTATTGGAAATGACTTTTCTCACATTATGCAACACATTTATAAAGACTGTCCAATACACGGTATATTTCATGCTCCAGGCGGGAGCTGATATAAAACATACCATACAGGGTCAGGACGCAGCATTAGCAGCATGTGGTAGCAATGATGTGTTTCATTTGAAGTGTAAGATCTCAGAAGGTTTCCAAGCCCATGATCGCTACCAGATGCAGAATATATTTTTCATGGAGCAGGAGAGCTCATTCCTGCATTACTTGGAAGACTTCAGTTCAAAAAAGCAAGATTAAAATGAACTTATTGTAACTTCTGGATCTATTATGAGAGGGGCCACTTGATATCCAGAAAATATGGCATTGACACGGAAGCCTTTAGAAATAACATGGAAATGAACCATCCAACCTTTAATTTATTAACGGATAATTTCCGGTAAAACCATGGTAATTTCATAATTTTCATAGTCTTTGGTAACGCTAGATTCAGGGGCGTAACTAGAAATCACAGGGCCCCAAAGCAAAATGTTGTATGGGGCCCCCCAGAGCCGCCCTAGTGTCAATGCAGCGTGACCTGTGCCCTATACAGCGTGACCTGTGCCCCATACAGCGTGACCTGTGCCCCATACAGCGTGACCTGTGCCCTATACAGGGTGACCTGTGCCCATACAGCATGACCTGTGCCCTATACAGGGTGACCTGTGCCCCATACAGCGTGACCTGTGCCCTATACAGCGTGACCTGTGCCCCATACAGCGTGACCGGTTTCCCATACAGCGTGACCTGTGCCCCATACAGGGTGACCTGTGCCCCATACAGGGTGACCTGTGCCCCATACAGCGTGACCTGTGCCCCATACAGCGTGACCTGTGCCCCATACAGCGTGACCTGTGCCCCATACAGCGTGACCTGTGCCCTATACAGGGTGACCTGTGCCCCATACAGCGTGACCTGTGCCCCATACAGCATGACCTGTGCCCCATACAGCGTGACCGGTTCCCAATGCAGCATGACCTGTGCCCAATGCAGCATGATCTGTGCCCAATGCAGCATGACCTGTGCCCCATACAGCGTGACCTGTGCCCCATACAGCGTGACCGGTTCCCAATGCAGCATGACCTGTGCCCAATGCAGCATGACCTGTGCCCCATACAGCGTGACCTGTGCCCCATACAGCGTGACTAGCGGCAGTGTCCCGATGTAGCAAGTGCAGCGCAGTCCATGCTCAAAAGTAGAACAAATCAGGAGAAAACTTTCTCTTCTTTTACTTTGTTTAACTACTTGCCGACCGCCCACCGTCGTTATACGTCCTCACTTTAGAGATGAATATCTCGGTAACGGTAGCAGCTGCTGCCACAATCGAGATATTCATCTCTTCTGTGGGCGGCCGTGTTAACGATAATGGCGGTCTCCGCGGCGAATTCGCCGCGAGATTGCCGTTATCGGTGGCGGGAGAGGGGCCCCCTCCCGCCGCTCTCGCGCTCCCTCCGCCGCTTACCGTAGCCGTCGGTAGCGGCGGAGGAGATCGCGACCATCCGGCAGCTGAGCGGGGACAAGACTGAAGGAAAAATCTCCTTCGCCCGTCCCCATAGCTCCGCTGGGCGGAAGTGACGTCAAAACGTCAGTCCCGCCCAGCGTCTTAAAGAAACATTTATTTTTTTTGTCATTTAAAAAAATGACATTTCCAAATTTTTTTTTTTTTTTTGCATTTAAGCCCAAATATGAGATCTGAGGTCTTTTTGACCCCAGATCTCATATTTAAGAGGACCTGTCATGCTTTTTTCTATTACAAGGGATGTTTACATTCCTTGTAATAGGAATAAAAGTGATAATTTTTTTTTTTTTTTCAGTGTTAAAAATTCTAAAATAAATAAAAATAAATGCGAAAAGCAAAAAAAAAATTTTTTAAAGCGCCCCGTCCCGACGAGCTCGTGCGTAGAAGCGAACGTATACGCGAGTAGCGCCCGCATATGAAAACGGTATTTAAACCACACAAGTGAGGTATCGCCGCGATCGTTAGAGCGAGAGCAATAATTCTCGCCCTAGACCTACTCTGTAGCTCAAAAAATGCAACCTGTAGAATTTTTTAAACGTCGCCTATCAAGATTTTTAAGGGTAAAAGTTTGACGCCATGCCACGAGCGGGCGCAATTTTTAAGTGTGACATGTTGGGTATCATTTTACTCGGCGTAACATTATCTTTCACAATATATAAAAAAATTGGGCCAAATTTATTGGCGCTTGTAAGACCGCTGCGCAAATACGGTGTGACAAAAAGTATTGCAATGACTTCCATTTTATTCTCTAGGGTGTTAGAAAAAAAATATATATATAATGTTTGGGGGTTTTAAGTAGTTTTCTAGCAAAAAAAAATGGTTTTGTCTCGTAAACACCGACTCTGAAAAACAGGCCCGGGGCTAAAGTGGTTAATGGAACCCACAGGAACCTAATCTGAACTAACTAAACATATTATTTGGCCCAGAAGGCCATTTTGCCGGTGTGCCGTGGTATAGCTACCCTGAAGGTGGGTGCCACATGGGAAGAAGACCCAAGCAAATGGCGTCTGCCTCATAAATACCCTTCCCCAGCATGCACAGCGAGGAAAACCCTCCTCCTGATAGGCCGCTGGGAAAAATCACCCAAATCCTTGACTCCACTGCTGCCACCTGTCGGCCCGGGGTTCGATCAGCACCCTAGAACGACAGCATGAACTCACAGCACAGCCAAAGCTGAGACAGAGGCTTCAAATTTGAACCAATTAACATGGTCAGAGTTACTTAACTCTCTGACCCCCTCTGAATTTCCACTAGCACTGGTTCTGGAAAGTAACCAGACGCTACACAAGCTTCTTTCACGTTGTCATTGTGGGGTATTGTTTGTAGAATTGTGAGGAAAATAGAGAATTTAATTCATTTTGGAATAAGGCTGTAACATAACAAAATGTGGAACAAGTGAAGCGCTGTGAATACTTTCCAGATGCACTGTAGGTGACTTGCTCAGGGTGGGACAATGCTTGTAGATTACCATTAGTGCAAGTAAAGTATTGCCAGGGCCTCCATTGATCTCTAAAAAATTTCGCGGTATTATTTAGGGTGGCAGTCAGTCCCTCCATATGGAAGATGTCATTCATTTTGGCATATCACAGGACCCTAGTTGGAGGTTGCGTCTGCCGCAAGAGTGAGCTAATGCTAGCCCTGGCCGCATTTAACAGTTGAACAGTAAGCGATTGTTTGAATTTCCGGATGGGTGTCAAAAAGAAAGTCACAAATACCTATAACTAACATGATAATTCCTCTGTAATTTGCCAGAAGGCAGATGGGAGACTCTGAAGGCAGCAGAAAGAAGGTTCTATGGTCTGAAGAGACCGACATTTACAATCTTAGCCATGACTAAACTCTTTTTTTTAGTATAAGCCACACACTGCACATCATCATAAACACACAACACCCACTGTGAATCATGGTGGCGGCAGCATTATGCTGCATGGCTGCTTCACTGCAACAGGTCTTAAAGCGGCGTTCTAAAGTTTTTTTGTTTTTTTTAAGTCAGCATCTACAAATACTGCAGCTGCTGACTTTTAAAATGAGTACACTTACCTGTCCAGGGTGCCGGCAATGTCGGCACCCGAAGCCGAGGTATCGATTGGCTCTCGTGTGCTACCGCCGTCATCTTGCGGCTTCACTTCCTGGTTCCCTACTGCACATGTAAGACGAGGCCGAAACCGTGGCCTCGCCTAAAGAATCCTGACCGCAGCTCGCCGCGATCCTGGGAAAAGGCTGCGGACTAGGCCGAAACTGCGGCCTCACCTAAAGAATCCTGACCGCAGCTCACCGCGATCCTGGGAAAAGGCCGCGGACTAGGCCGAAACCGCGGCCTCACCTAAAGAATCCTGACCGCAGCTCACCGCGATCCTGGGAAAAGGCCGCGGACTAGGCTGAAACCGCGGCCTCGCCTAAAGAATCCTGACCGCAGCTCGTTGCGATCCTTTCCCAGGATTGCGGCAAGCTGCGGGACAGGACCTATGGCTTCGGCCTAGTCCGTGGAGCGCCGACCTATGTAAAAAAAAAAAAAGAAAAAAATCGATTTGATCAAAATTTGAATCGATTTGCCCTTCAAATAATTTTTTTTCCCAGCCCTAGCGCCCGCATATGAAAACGGTATTCAAACCACACATGTGAGGTATCGCCGCAATCGTTTGAGCGAGAGCAATAATTCTAGCCCTAGATCTCCTCTGTAACTCAAAACATGCAACCTGTAGAATTTTTTAAACATCGCCTATGGAGATTTTTAAGGGTAAAAGTGTGACGCCATTCCACGAGCGGGCACAATTTTGAAGCGTGACATGTTGGGTATCATTTTACTCGGCGTAACATTATCTTTCACAATATAAAAAAAAATTGGACTAACTGTTGTCTTATTTTTATTGTTTTTCAAAAAAGTGCGCTTGTAAGACTGCTGCGCAAATACGGTGTGACAAAAAGTATTGCAATGACTTCCATTTTATTCTCTATATAATGTTTGGGGGTTCTAAGTAATTTTCTAGCAAAAAAAAAAGGTTTTAAACTTGTAAACACCAAGGGCCAGATTCAGAAATAGATACGACGGCGTATCTCCTGATACGCCGTCGTATCTCTAAGTCCGAGCGTCATATCTATGCGACTGATTCAGAGAATCAGTTACGCATAGATATCCCTAAGATCCGCCAGGTCTAAGTGTCTTACACCGTCGGATCTTAGGCTGCAATTCCAGGCTGGCCGCTAGGTGGCGCTTCCGTATTTTTACGCGAGTAATATGCAAATGAGGATTTACGCCGATTCAGAAACGAACGACCGCCGGGGCTTTTTATTTTTTTACGTCATTTGCGTTCGGCTTTTTCCGGCGTATAGTTACCCATGCTATATGAGGGGTAGCTAATGTTAAGTATGGCCGTCGTTCCCGCGCCGAGTTTTGAAATTTTACGCCATTTGCGTAAGTCGTTCGCGAATACGGCTGGACGTAATTTACTTTCACGTCGAAACCAATGACGTCCTTGCGACGTCATTTAGAGCAATGCACACTGGGATATTTTACGGACGGCGCTTGCGCCGTTCAAACAAAACGTAAAAAACGCGGGGTCAAGACACATTTGAATAAAACACGCCCCCTACATCCCCATTTGAATTACGCAGCCTTACGCCGCAACACATACGTTACGCTGCCGTAACTAAGGCCGCAAGTTCTTTCTGAATAAAGAACTCGCGCTCAAAGTTAGAGCGGCGTAACGTAACGGGCCGGACAGATACGCCATTGTATCTGAATCCGGCCCCAAAGTCTGAAAAACAGGCTCGGTCCTTAAAGCGGAGCTTCACCCAAAAAAACAAGTTTCTAACATTACATTCAGTATACCTCAAACATGTACAGTATGCCATTTTTTTTTTTGGGGGGGGTGTACATACGGTATTATCTGTATTTTCCTCCCGGCTTCCGGGTACTAGTTCCCGCGGGGGTGGGCGTTCCTGTGCAGTGCCGCAATGTCATATGGGACTTCGCCCATATGATTGATGTGCCTGAGAAAAACTCCCCCCGGCTGATAAGGCGTCACAACTTTCCGAAAGTAGCTGAACTGCGAGTCGGCTCTATACGGCGCCTGCGCAGTCAGCTCTACACGGCTCCTAGTCGGTGCTCAGGCGCCGTATAGAGCCGACTCGCAGTTCGGCTATTTTCGGAAAGTCGTGACGCGCCTTATCCGCCGGGGGGAGTTTTTCTCAGGCACGTCAATCATATGGGCGAAGTCCCAGATGACATTGCGGCACTGCACAGGAACGCCCACCCCTGCGGGAGTGAGTACCCGGAAGCCGGGGAGGAAAATACCGATAATACCGTATGTACACCCCCCCCCCCCCCCCCCAAAAATGGCATACTGTACATGTTTGAGGTATACTGAATGTAATGTTATATACTTGTTTTTTGGGTGAACCTCCGCTTTAAGTGGTTAACAGACTAATGCTGGCCATACACTATGCGAAAAATTGGCTGAAATTCAAACGTTTAGACCAGGGGTCGTCAACCCCTGGGCCACAGCGTCTCTGCAGCCGGGCCGCAGCAGGCAGCATAATATTGTAAGGTGGGCAGGTGAGAGCCCCGTGGATCAGACAGGCGGGCTGGCGGAAGAGAGGAGTGCGCTGGCGAGCAGAGATGACATCTCTCTCCGCCCCCACCTAGCATCACTGCTCTTCCGCCCTTACAGCGTGCGGAATGTCGGAGGTGCGGCGGGGAGCAGAGAGATGACATCATGTCTCTCCGCCCGCCTAGCATCACCGTTCTTCCGCCCGCCTAGCATTACCGCTCTTCCCCCCTCACAGCATGCGGAATGTCGGCGAGGAGCAGAGAGATGACATCTCTCACCGCCCGCCCTGCATCTCCGCTCTCCTGCCCTTACTCAACAACCACTGTACTACCAATGCAGTGACAATCCACATCTGGTGGCACTGGCAGGTGATGTGTCAAGTGCCATTCCTCATCTGGTGGCACAGGCAGGTGATGTGACATTCCTCATCTGGTGGCAGGCAGTGGATGTGGCAACTGGCATTCCTCATCTGGTGGCACAGGCAGGTGACGTGGCATTCCTCATCTGGTGGCACTGGCAGGTGACGTGGCAAGTGGCATTCCTCATCTGGTGGCAGGCAGTGGACGTGGCATATGGCATTCCTCATCTGGTGGCACAGGCAGGTGACGTGGCATTCCTCATCTGGTGGCACTGGCAGGTGACGTGGCAAGTGACATTCCTCATCTGGTGGAAGGCGACATGGCAAGTGACACGCTCATGGCTCCCACTGATTCTGCATTATGGTGAGTTGAACTATTTTATTTATATTACAATGTAATATAAGAAATAATGCGCTTCTATCATTCTGACACCATATCAATCATGGTGCCGTGATGATTGAAGCGCCAACAGCAGAACACCAGCTATTGCCCCGATAAATTGCCCGCGAAAAATCGCTTACCCCTGCATGTGCATACGCCCCCCCCCCCCCCCCTCGCCGGGCCTTGGCACAATTTTCTTCCAGGCAGCCGGTCCCCGGGGCCAAAAAGGTTGGGGACCACTGGTTTAGACAGTTCGTTCGTTTTTCGAACAGTTAATGGGCACAAAATCGATAATCGTTGGGGCGTTTTTGAGCCGAAAAAAACGAAGGACGAGTTTGGAAGTTTTCTGCCGAACGAACGATAAATCAAAAGGTTAATGTATTTCCCGTCCAAACAGTCTGCACTAGGTATGTGTGAAAAAAATAAAAGAACCAATTTTTTTTATTTATGTCCACTGAATGATTTATCGGTCATTACATGATGGCACTATGGTTTGCTCTCACGGCCGAACGTTCTTTTTCTTTTTTTTTTTCGAAAATGGGTTTGGCCGATTTTTCGTATAGTGTATGGCCAGCATAAGAAAATCAAGAACAACGCGCTGATTGCAAACTTAGATCCACGTGTACACTTCATATTACTGTACACTAGATGGTGCTGTTGGATCACACTCATCAATCTGTTGCAGACCACAAGCATTCTATAGGTCATTATCATATTTAAAGTGGTAGTAACGCCACTTTTTCATTTATATCTACAGGCAAGCCTGAATTAACCACTTCCATACCGGGCACTTTCCCCCCCTTCCTGCCCAGGCCAATTTTCGGCTTTCAGCACTGTCGCACACTAAATGACAAAGTCATGCACCCTGTACCCACATGAGATTTTTATAATTTTTTTTTATTTTTAGACAGAGAGAGATTTCTTTTGGTGATATTTAATCACCACTGGGTTTTTATTTTTTGCAAAACAACCAAAAAAACGACTAAAAATTTGGGAGAACCCAACCCCCACACACACCTTTTTATTTGTTTCTGTTATACCGTTTTGCAAATAAGTAATTTTTCTTTTTCACTGATGTGCTCTGATAAAACTGCACTGATTGGCACCAATGAGGCTGCACTGATGAGGCTGCACTGATGGGCACCGATGAGGCTGCACTGATGAGCTGTACTGATGGGCACTGATGAGGCTGCACTGATGGGCACTGATGAGGCTGCACTAGTGTGCACTGATGAGGCTGCACTGATGTACACTGATGAGGCTGCACTGATGGGCACTGATAAGGCTGCACTTATGTGCACTGATGAGGCTGCACTGATGGCAACTGATGAGGCTGCACTAATGTGCACTGATGAGCTGCACTGATGGGAACTGATGAGGTTACACTGATGTGCACTGATGAGGCTGCACTTATGTGCACTGATGAGGATGCACTAATGAGCTGCACTGATGGGCACTGATGAGCTGCACTAATGAGGTTACACTGATGAGGCTGCACTTATGTGCACTGATGAGCTGCACTGATGGGCACTGATAAAGCGGCACTGGTGGGCACTGATGAGCTTCACTGATGAGCTGCACTGATGGGCACTGATAAGAGAGCACTGATGGGCACTGATGAGCTGCCCTGATAAGCACTGATAAGGGGCACTTATGGGCACTGATGAATGAATGAAAAATTTATAAAGCGCGGCGCATGCGAACTGAATCGCCTCTGGGCGCTTGATGTTTCGTGTCTCATGCCATCAAAAGAGCAGAATCTTGATCTGTCTTCTGAAAGTCAGGTGGTTTTCCTCCAACCGAATGCTGGTTGGTAAAGCGTTCCATAGTCTAGGACCCTGAAAAGCAAACCTTCTTTCTCCTTTGGACTTGTATTTGGTTTTTGGTACCCTGACCAGATTTTGGTCGGTGGATCGCAGAACGCGATTCGAATTGTGAGGTTCTATCTTGTCGCAAAGATATTGCGGAGCCTTCCCATGGATGCACTTATGTGTCAGGCAGAGTGCTTTAAATGCAATTCTGTCTTTTACTGGCAGCCAGTGAAGGGTTCTCAACGAAGGTGAGATTGATTCCCATTTTTTTTTCCCAGTCACCAGTCTGGCGGCCGTATTCTGAACGACTTGCAGACGGGAGATTTGGTACTTTGGGAGTCCGAGGTACAGGGCGTTCGCATAGTCCAGTCTGGAATTCACGATTGTTCCCACCACAACTGCTACGTCTTCTTTGGGGATAAATGGAATAAGTCTGCGTAGTAGGCGCAACAGATGGTGCGCTCCGCTGACTACTGACCCTATTTGTGCGTCCAATGTCATGAAGGTGTGGAAGATGACCCCGAGACTTTTGACTTTGGAGCTAGGGGTGATGATTTGGCCCAGAATGGGTGGCGGTGTCCAGGTTGTTGCGAGTTGACTCTTTCGGCTGGCGTGAAACATAAGGAGTTCTGTTTTTGAACTGTTGAGTTTCAGATAACTCTAAGGCCCCGTACACACGACCAAACATGTATGCTGAAACTGGTCCGCGGACCAGTTTCAGCATACATGTTTGGTCGTGTGTAGGCGCGAGCGGGCCGAATTCCAGCAAACATTTGCCCGCCGGGCCTTTTCCCAGCGGGCAAATATTCGTGGACGTGTTTTAAAACCGTCCGCTGGAATCCTGCCCGCTCGGACATGTACGGTCGTCAGTACAGACCTACCGTACATGTCCAGGCGCCCGCCGTCCCTCGCATGCGTCGAATGACTTTGACGCATGCGTGGAAGCCTTTAAATGGCAGGCCCGCCCATGTCTCCGCGTCATCGCCGCGTCATCGTCGCGGCGACGACACGGACACACCCCGCGTATTGTTTACGCGCGGACTTCTGTACGATGGTGTGTACAACCATCGTACAGAAGCCCTCTGGCAGGCATGTACGGTGAAAACGGTCCGACGGACCGCTTTCATCGTACATGTTTGGTCGTGAGTACCCGGCCTTAGTCATCCAGTTTTCTATCAAAGAGAGACATTTCTCGCGTATCGTCTGCATAAGAGTGATAGAGTAGATCTTGGCTACTGATAATATCAAGAAGAGGGCGAAGATAGATGTTGAAAAGCACCGGTGACAGGGGGGATCCTTGGGGGACTCCCCATGACACAGTACGCTTTTCCGACGTGAAAGATCCTAGTTTGACTGTTTGTGATCGGTTTTCAAGAAAAGAAGAAAACCATGGTAAATCACCTTCTGCGACTCCTGCTACCGTGGCTAGTCGCCTCAGTAACAGTTTGTGGTCTACCGTGTCGAAGGCTGCGCTTAGGTCCAGCAGAACCAGGAGACAAGATTCTCCTTCGTCTGCGGCCTCGAGAGCATAGTCCCATATTTTGAGTAAGGCCGTTTCTGTCCCGTGTCCGGGACGGAAGCCTGATTGTAATGGATCCAGTAGATTGTGGGTATCTAGATGCTGTTGCAGCTGTTGTACCACTACTTTCTCCATTATCTTGGAGAGAACGTTTAGGCCTGTTATGGGACGGCGGTGAGTTGGGTCCTTGGGATCCAGGTTAGGTTTTTTCAAGATGGGCTGGATTGTGCCCTCTTTCAACAGGGATGGCACTATGCCTTCCTTAAATGACTGGTTTATAAGCTGTGTGATGGGTGGTGCCAGGATGTCGGCACATTCCTTCAGCAGTTTGGTGGGGATGATATCATTGGGCGATGTGCTGTTCCGCAAAGCACCAATGATATTTTTTGTGGTATCGATAGAGATTGGTTCCAGAGTGAACTTTGTTGATTGTAGAGTGTTTCTGTGGGTGTTTTGTGGTTGATTGACGGTGGGGTTGTTTTGCATGATGCTTTCCCGGATTCTTTCAATTTTGTTGATGAAGAAATCCGATAGTTCATTACAGAACTCTTGGGTGTCTGAGTTGGGGACTTCAAAACATCCTGGATTCATGGTCTGGGTGACCATCTTGAAGAGTTTACGGGGACGGTTTAGGGCGCTGTTAATCGCCATAGAAAAATGATGTTTCTTGGCTTTGAAGATTTCTTTATGATATCGTGTTGTTATTGCCTTGTAGATGATGAGGTTATCCTCTGCAGGGCTTCTTTTCCAGGCGGCTTCCGCCCTTCTGCGCTCTTGCTTCAGAAGCGACAGCTGGTTGCTGAACCAGCCAGACTTTCTTTTTCGGATGCAGGCTTTGCGTTTCGGTGCTACTAAATCGGCTGACTGTAGCAGGGCTGCGTTTATGGCATCCAGTGTATCTGCAGCGGTTTGATGTGGATGGATTGTTTTGATTCTGTTTCCCAAGGTAGATTTAAAGAGTTCCAAATGGAGCTTCTTCTGAGATCTAGCCCAGTGTATTGTCACCGGCTTGGGTGCTTTTATCACTGGGGGAATTTTGGAGATTATGAAATTAATTGCATGGTGGTCTGTCCATGGCAATGGTTCATTTTCTAAAATGCTTATTTTCAGATTTTGTCTGAAAATTAGGTCGAGTGTGTGCCCTGAAGCATGTGTTGGCCCGCATATAAGTTGCTGTAGCCCTAATCCTTCCAGGTGATCGATGCAGGCGTCCGCAATGGGATCCTGTGCGGAGTTGGCCCACAGATTGAAGTCCCCGAGCAGCAAAAGATGTTTGCTGTTAAGGGTATAAGTGGATATAAACTCCGTTAATGATGGCAGAAGCTGCGATTTTGGGCCAGGTGGCCTATAGCAGAGGAGAATGTGAACAGTCTCCTGGGGGGAAGTTTGAAGTTGAAGAGTAAGGGTTTCCATGAATGGAAGAGGATTTTGAAGGACCGGCTTAGTGATTGTAATGTGATTCTTGTGAATCACCGCCAGGCCTCCTCCTCTTTGCCCTATTCTGTTTTCCGTTATAATGCGATCGTTTTCTGGCACCAATTCTCCGAGAATGGTGTTGCAGTCGCCTGAGAGCCAGCTTTCTGTAATAAAGAGGCAGTCTAGATCATTTTGTAGTAAGAAATCGTGGATTTCTAATCGGTGTTTTACTGCCGATCTTGTGTTGATCAAAGCACATGATATGCGCTTGAGCTGGGTTAAATAGTTGAAATTTTTGATGGTCGATCGTCGATCGAATCTCAAAAGTTGTTCTATTTTTAAGGCCTTTTTGGTGACGGCTGGTAATGCTGTTGCGAATTGTCTCAGACCCCGAATAGAGTCCGCAGAGTATCGCAGATTAGCCATTGTCGCCAGTCACCAGGGGGGGGGGTGATGAATTAAATAACGATGGTGGTAGGATTCGCTGAATCCTCTCTCTCGGCCTTGGTCCAGAGAAAGGCAAAAAAACCCTGGCAGTGCTGAGCCAATGTCCTGTCACAGGGAAAAAAAATCCTTCCTGATCCCTGAGAGGCGATCGGATAAAGCCCTGGATCAAGTACTATTGGATTAAGGGAGGAAGGGTGAATGAGAGGTGTCCCTATTGCTGGGGTGTACCAAGATGGCCGCCGACTGAGGCACAAGCCTCAGGTTTGGGGCTGTTTAATTAGGTGGGTGAGCTAAAATATTAATAATCCGGGGAGGATGAGGTCCTCCTGGGATAGGGGGGATGATTCTGGCCAAATTCCGGGGGTTTCCGGGCTGTTTGTATGCCTAAATGCGGCGCGCCGCTAGGCCGCGGCTGAAGCCGCGGTCTTTCCTAGTTTCGGCAGCCGCGAATGAGGACGAGTCTGGCGTGGATGCGAAAAAAGCCGCAAAAGCGCCGGGAGAAGAGCGTTTCTGTGAACGCCGGGGGTCCAGACTGATTAAGGTCAAGTGTGGGGTGCGATGCGGCCGAACAAAGAAGTTATAAGCCGCAATTGGTCGCTGAAATGGCTGTCCTGAAAAGGACGGTCATCAGCGATTCCTGGGGGGTGGATGGCCCTGAAAGACAGGGTCTTACCTGAGGAGCGGCACTGATGGACACTGATATGCTGCACTATTGGGGGAAGATACATTTTTTTTTATATCTTTTTTGGGGGATATTTATTACAGCAAAAAGTAATAAATATTTTTTTTTTCAAAACTGTCGCTCTATTTTTGTTTATAGCGCAAAAAATAAAAACCGCCGAGGTGATCAAATACCACCAAATGAAAGCTCTATTTGTGGGAAAAAAAGGACGTCAATTTTGTTTGGGAGTCACGTCGCACGACCACGCAATTGTCAGTTAAAGCGACGCAGTGCCGAATCGCAAAAACTGGCCCGGTCCGTTACCTGTATATTGGTCCGGGTCTTAAGTGGTTAGAGGTTAATATCTACATTTACACTCTTGGCATCTTTTGGATATGAGGCAGCTTTTGGAGGACTCCTATTGGTTCCCCCCGGGCCTAGAAGGCTGTTTACCACCAACATCTCAGGCACTTTTTTACAGGTGATTATGTTTGGCCGCTGTATTGTCGAACCTTAAAGCTTCTGCAGAAGCTGCAGAAAGGTAAATAGAGGGCTGATGGGAAGACCCTCCGTTTTCTGGAGTGGCAGACGCCACCAGTGTAGGGACCTGTGTTGGTACAGCTGTACCTGGTCCCTGGGAGGGTTCCTCAAACTTTTTGTTGAGTCTTCTTCTAGGAAAAAGCCAATTTTTCCTCAGTTTAGGCCGATACGTATTCTTCTACCTATTTTTGGTAAAAAAAAAAAATCGCAATAAGCGTTTATAGATTGGTTTGCGCAAAATTTATAGCGTTTACAAAGTAGGGGATTTTTATTAATATTTTTTTTCTTACTGCTTATGGCGGCAATCAGCGTTTTTTTTTCGCGACTGCAACATTATGGCGGACACATCTGACAATTTTGACACATTTTTGGGACCATTGTCATTTTCTCAGCAAATAGTGCTATGAAAATGCATTGTTTACTGTGAAAATGACAATTGCAGTGTGGGAGTTAACCACAGGGGGCGCTGTAGGGGTTATGTGTGACCTCATATGTGTTTCTAACTGTAGGGGGCGTGGCTGGACGTGTGACGTCACTGATCACCTTTCCCTATATCAGGGAACAGACGATCAGTGACATTGCCACTGTGAAGAACGGGCACGTGCTTGTGCCCAGCCGTGCCATTCTGCCGACGTAAATGTGCAGGAGGCGGTCCTTAAGTGGTTAAGGTTAATCAAAAATATAACATTCTTTTTTTTACTTATCTTTTATTTTTATTTTCTCCAGCGTATACCATACAATTTTCTTACATTACTTCTTCCAGTAATATTACATTTTCAAATACATAATTCACATAAGCTATCCTACTCAATATCCTTATCTATACAGTATTCATTCCTATTACTCCCTATTTCCCCGCCCCCCACCCTCCCCTCCCAAAAAAAAAAAAAAAAAAAAAAAAACCAAGAAGGAAAGCCCCCTCCCTTCCTCCCTCCCGTCCCCTATACGTCCTCTCCATTCCCCTCCATAAGTCTCCTTCCTTCTTCAGATCTCGTGAACATATTCCATCCTGACCAAGTATCGATGTACTGTGTCCTCCTATTCTGCGCTGAAAGCACCAAATCTTCCATTGCTCCTACCTCTTGGATCCTATTGAGCCACCCTGAAATACAGGGTGTCCTTGTATCTCTCCACCTCACCGTGACTTCTGCCCTTGCTGCATTTATCATGTGGCACACCACTGATTTTCTATACTTTTTCCAAGATATTTGTGAACTATGAAGTAGAAAGAAAGCGGGATCGTCTGGTATCAAATCTTCAATACATTTTTGACTTATTCTTCGTACCTCCTCCCAATAATGCCTCATTTTATTACAGGACCAAAAAATATGTAAAAGTGTACCCTGTTCTCTACCACATCTCCAACAATTTCCGTCTGCCTGCTTGTCAAATTGGTTTAACCTTTCTGGAGTGTAGTACCATTGTGTTAAGAGCTTATAGTTCGCTTCTTGCGTCTTTGAACACACCGAGGAATTTACTGCCATAAAAATTATCTGTTTATATTGGGTTGGGGTGAAAATTCTCCCCAGATCCCTCTCCCATTTCCGAATACTTGGCATCACAAAATCCTCTGGAGGTGCGTTCACAAACCCATACATTTTCGACAACACTCCAGATATTGGTTCCACTTCATTACAACATCTCTCCAGAAATGTCAATTGTCTTTGAAATTCACCTATCCGTCCCAAAGATCTTAGGAAATGGCTTACCTGCAGTGCCTGCCACAGTGCAAGTTCATATGCACCTCCTATTTCTGTTAAGTCTCTAATTGAGGGCCACTCACTTGATTTTGTAAAGTCTAACACCTGACTAAGGCCCTTTCTTCTGAACTTTTCACCTATAGCCTGCTCCAACCCTGGAGTAAAATTAGGGTTTCCTATTACCGGTATCAATGGTGATTTGCCTGGTGTGTATTTCTTATCTCCACATATTTTAGCTGAGATTTGCAATGTTGGACCTATTATAGGATGTCTCTTTAGATATCTGGGGAGTGCCGAATAGCACCAAGCTGCTCTAGATAACGGGATCGGGCTTACATCTTGCTCTATATTTACCCACCTTTTGGACTCTCCATGTCTACACCAGTCTATCAATCTGGTCAGGTGAGATGCTCTATAGTAATTTATTATATTTGGGATTGCCATCCCTCCCACCTTTTTAGGCATTCTCAATAGTTCCCTTTTAATTCTAGGTTTTTTCCCTGCCCATATAAAACTCATAAACAAAGTATTTACCTGTCTTAAGAAAGTTATCGGTATAGAAATTGGCAAGGCCTGGATCATATACAGCATTTTTGGTAGAATACACATCTTTACTATGCTTCCTCTCCCAAACCATGAATGCATTCCTTGTCCCCATTTATCTAACAGTAATTTCATTGCATTATATAGTGGAGAGAAATTCAGAGCAAAGATGTTCTTGATGTTTGATGTTATATATGTACCTAAGTATTTCAGCACTGACACCCATTTAAACCTAAAGTTCTGTTTTATTGTATCTCCTATCCCTCTCCGACTCTCTACAATCATCGCTTCTGATTTGGTATTGTTAATCTTCATATTTGAGACTTTCCCATACTGCTCGATTTCTCGTAGGAGGTTGGGGAGTGATATATGGGGGTCAGTTACTGAAAAAAGTAGGTCATCCGCATATGCTGCGATTTTATGTACCTGTTTTCCCGTCTGTATTCCCTGAATATCTACATTTTGTCGAATTCTATTTAGTAAAGGCTCTACTGTGAGTACGAACAACAGGGGGGACAGTGGACATCCCTGTCTTGTACCATTTTTAATTTTAAAGGGAGATGAAAGTACTCCATTAACCCTTACTGAGGCCCGTGGGTTTGTATATACACTCATAATCCATCTGATCATACAATTTCCCAAACCCACCTGTCTCAGTACTTCTTCCAGAAACCGCCAACTCACCCGGTCAAAAGCTTTTTCTGCATCTGTATTCAAAAATACACATGGAATTTTCTTTTCTCCTACATAATGTACCAGGTTAAGGATTTTGATCGTATTGTCTTTAGCCTCCCTCCCCGGCACAAATCCCACCTGATCCATATCTACCAGTTGCGCTATCCATGGTTGAAGCCTAGATGCTATTATTTTTGAAAAAAACTTCAAGTCTGCGTTTAACAATGAAATAGGTCTGTAACTACCGCAGTCCGCCGGGTCCTTCCCCTCTTTTGGGATCACGGTGATATGTGCCAGAAGGGCTTCCGGAGGGAATACCGCCGTACCCCCCAATGCATTAAAAAACTTTGCCATCTGTCCATTCAATAGCCCGGAGAATTCTCTGTAGTAACTCACGGAGAATCCATCCGGGCCTGGGGATTTCCCTAACTTAACTTTTTTTAAGGTTTCTCCTACTTCTTGCGCAGATATAGGTAACTCTAATTTCTTTCGGGCCAATGAAGGCAATCTAGGCATACCTGCTCCCTGCAGATATTCCTCTATCTCCGACTGTGTGTCCCCTTCTGATGACAGGTTATATAGGGCTGAATAATATTCCTCAAACGTCTGCGCTATTTCTCTTGGTTTTTTTAACAGTTTCCCCTCTTTCCCTTTAATTTGAGGGACATAAATTGTTCTGCTCTTCTCTTTCAATTTCCCTGCCAGCAACTTACTGCATTTGTCTCCCATCTCATATTTCGCCTTCCTCCCTCTCTGTATACTTGCTTTAGCTTTAAATCGCATAATCTCTGATATCTGCCTCCTCAATTGTCCCAATTCCTTCCCTACCTCCGCTGATAGTTTTTCCTTATGTTGAGTTTCTAGTCTCTGAATTTCTTCCAGTATCTCCTTAATCTGTTTCTCACGTTTTTTCTTCAGGTAGGACCCATGTTTTATCAGAATCCCCCTGATCACAGTTTTATGTGCTTCCCATACTATTCCGGGGTCACTGCCTGGTGTATCATTGACCTGGAAGTATGCCGCAATCTCCCTAGTTACATCCTCCTTAACTTCTAAGTTTTGCAGCAGGCTCTCGTTCAGCCTCCATCTTCTATCTTGAGCAAATACCATGTTAGATAGGGAGAGATTCATACTAATCGGGGCGTGATCAGACCAAGTTATATTTCCAATTGTAATTTCAGAAATTGAAGTAATCAGATAATGGGGGATAATAAACATGTCTATGCGTGTATATACCTGATGTGGAACCGAAAAAAAAGTATAGTCCTTTTCATCTGCATGAAAAGTCCTCCACACATCCACTAATTGTACCTCGCTTAGTTTCTTCATTATCCCCCTTCTGACTCTTCCTGGAATCGACGAGACCCCTGAGGATGCGTCCATTTTTGGCTCTAACGTAATATTGAAATCTCCTCCCAAAATTAATTTCCCCTCTGAAAATTCTACCAGATCTGTGAGCACTTTCTTAATAAATACGTCTTGTTTAATATTTGGTGCGTACAGCGTAGCCAGGGTTACCTTGACCCCTCCTATACTCCCCTTTAGGAAAAGGAACCTGCCATTAGGGTCTAAACGTTTTTCTTGTAACGTCCACGCTATTCGATTTGAGATCAAAACTGATACTCCCTTAGACTTCGCCTCTTGATTCATCGCATGATATACGCATGGGAAAAATCTGTTCTGTAAGAATGGCAGGCTCCCTCCCCTAAAATGGGTTTCCTGTACAAAAGCAACGTCTGTCCCCCATCTACTTAGATCCTTTAACATCATTTTCCGTTTTTCTGGAATATTAAGTCCCTTCGCATTTAGGGAGGTTACCTTTATTGTCCCCATCTCAATATTGCTTAAGGAGACCGAATAGAGGCTAGGGAGGGAAGAAAGGAAGACCGCGAGGAAAGGAGAGAGAGGAAGAGGAAAAAAAAAATAAAAAATAAAAAAAAATAAAATAAAAATCCCCCACTAAAAAAGGGGGGAATAAAATTTAGCCCCAGAAAAAAAAAAAAAAAAAAAAAAAAAAGGGGGGGAAAAACTACCCTGGTACCTCTGTACCTACCTCCACCCCCTTTTCTATGCCCCTAAGGGAAAAACCACCCAAGGCTGGATCCTTCTCCAGCGATCACCGTGGGTGTATACTACTATAGGGGGATTTGCCAGAATGGTCAAGTGGCTCCCACCCAGCTCCCCTACGCCCCCCCCCCGACCCTCTTCATCCTGTTTTTCTATCCCATTTTTCTTTTTCTTCCCCATTCCATTCTTCCCTTCCCTTTCCTTCCCTCCCCCCGTCCCCCTCACCAGTTATTCTTCTTTTACCATATCTCTTACTTCATTACTTTCTTACTCAATCATTCACACTTTCCGGTCCATTTAACACCAAATTATCTTTATGTATTTATTTATTTATTTAGTACTACTACCCTCCAAAGGTCCTATGCCCTCTTCCTCGAGGGGATCCCCCCTCCATTCCTTACCTCCTTGACCCCCAAAAAAAAAAAACCTGACCGCTACAACTTATTCATACTGGTAAGGTGAGGCGGGGGCTCACTTCAAGGAAAGCGAGGAAAAGGAGAGAGAGAAAAAAAAAAAACCCTGTACACCTAAACAGCAATGGGGAAGAAAAACAAAAAAAATAAAAACCACCCTCCTCCTGCCGTCCTATCTACCGCTACGGCCCAGCTATCTTCACTATCTTCACTCCCCTACTCCTCCCCCTGGTCACTTCCCCCCTTTCTTATTGTCTTTATTACCATGCACCCAACTCTTATCCAGCCTATATCAAACTGGGAACCCAGAAAGACCGCCTATCCCCCGGCATTGCCCCTCCCCTCTGTTCTCTCTCCACCCCCCGTCCTCCCTCGGCCCTCCATGTTTAGTGAGAGAAAAAAAAAAAATAAATAAAATAAAATGTGCTTATCAATCTCTACTATTCAATTTCCTATACACAAGTTCTCTTATCTCAAACCTATGCATTCCTGTGTTTACTGTGGCTCAGTGACATTTTGTGACATTTTGTGCAAAGAAAAAACAAAAAATATCAACATACACAAACAAAAAAAAAAAAAAAAAAAAAAACCACCCCCATTTTACCCCATGGTTCTATTTCCCATGGGGCCTAAGAGAAACCCTGCAACCTTTCCCCCAGAAGATCCCCGCTGCTCCCTCCCAAAGGGGGCTCAGGGGGGAAAATATATACCCCCAAAATCTACTACCCCATAATATACCCCCTCCCCCCGAAAAAAAAACAAAAAAAAAAAAAAAGTTATAGATAAATTTAAAAATTCAGTGTTCATCTCGTGTTTCGTGTCTCGGACTCCTAGTTCTAATCTTCTTCTTATTTATCTTCCTTTCTAGTCCTGTAGCTTGTGCTATTGTGTCCCAAAAAAAAAAAAAAAAAAAACCTCCCTCCATTGAGAGAGAGGATAATTAAAAATACACAAAAAAAAAACAATTTGGTGGGCCAACCGGTGGGTAGGGGACGCAACAACTTCCAAAACCTGGGGAGAAAAAAAAAAAAAAAAGGAGGTGTATTTCCTCCCTTCCCCTCCTCACTTCTCCTTTGGAGGGGGCCCAAAAAAAAAAAAGGAGCGGGGGTCTCTTCCTCTGATACTCCTCAGTCTTTGTCTTCCCTTATTTTCTTAGTCTGGGTGTCCCCGGTATTTGCTGTAGCCAATCTGGTACCTCCATAGGTTCCATTCCCAAAAATTTAAACAGGGCTGGGAGGTCCTTATGCTGCTGTAGAGGGAAAGACTCCGTCCCCATTCTAATTGATACCGATATTGGGTACCCCCATCTGTAACTCCCCCCCAATCCTTTCACTTTGTCCAATAACGGGCGCAACATGGCCCTTCGTTGCAACGTTGCCTTAGATAGATCAGGGAGGATTTTTATTTGCACCCCTTCCCACACAATCTCTCCGGCTTCCCATGCTGCTCTACTGACCATCTCTTTATGAGCGTATCTGTGGAAGCACCCAATTATGTCCCTAGGCCTGTCCAGGTTCGCTGAACCGCTGAACGCGGACCCAGAGCTCTATGGAGTCTTTCAAATTCAAACCCCTGGGGGGGAGGGGATCTCACCAACTGGTTACATAGGCCATTTATCATTGTCTGCAAAGTCTCCTTTTCCACCGTCTCAGGGACCCCTCTAAATCTTACGTTCCTTCGTCTGCTCCTGTCCTCCATTTCCTCCAACTTCAGCTGCATATCATCAAATTTTGACCTATATGTCCGTTCTATAACTGAGACCCGTGCATCTATGTTTACCAACAGCTGTTCATCTCTATCCAATTTATCTGATAGCTGTAATACTTCCTCTCGGACCACCTCCATATCCTTTCGGTGGGCTTCCTCCATTCGCTTCACCAGGGTCTCCATATCAATTTTAGTCGGCATAGCCAATAACATAGCTTTCAGCTCTTTCAGCTCTGACCTCTGGTCTCCTAGCGATGAATCTGTATTAACTGTCCCGCCCAGGTCTCTCTGAACCTGCAGATTTTCACCTCCTCCTCTGCTCCCCCTTACCTCTCCTCCTCCGGTCTGCAGCATCACCGTCCCCCCTGTCGGCTGCGTAGAAAGAACCGCCGCGGGCTTGAGCTTCTCCTCACACGTCACGGCTACACGTGACCCGGTCTCGCGATATCTGTTTGCAGCCGACCTTGTCAGCGGGAAGTAGCGCTGAATCTCCGGTTGAGACAGGGGGATCTGCTTAGGCGGTCTACCCGCTACGGACAGCTCAAGTGTCTGCGGTTCCCGGGACAGCTCCTTATGCCGCTCCACGCCAGGTACTTGAATAGCCTCCTTTTTCCTCCTCATTACCCGATCTCGTACCTTCTCCTCCGGTACCCTCTATCCAGGAGGGTTTTGTGAGGTGCAATATTCACTGTCCGTACCGCCGTAGCATGTAGAAAATTTTCAAATATTTTAGAGGATTTCCAGGTGGTTATGGGATAAATACTTCATCTAGACCTGGTCAGGAGTGGAGGAGCGTAGCTGTAGCTGTGGAGCGTGTCTGTCTCTACTCCACCATCTTCCGGTCACACCCCCCCCAAAAATATAACATTCTAAAGGGAAAGGTAGAACAAGGGGGAGTATGGAAGGCGGGGAGAGGGAGGAAAGGAGGGGAGGTTGGGGGTAAGGAAGGGGTGTGGGGGTTCCCCCAACCCTCACCCCCTTCTTCCTCCAACCTTCCCTCTACCCCTTCCTCCCTCTCTCCCTCTTCCATACCCCCCCTCCCCCTTGTTCTACCTTTCTCTTTAGAATGTGATATTTTTGATTAACCTTAAAGTGGAGTTCCACCCATAAATATAACATTACATCGGTAGTTTTAAAAAAATGTCATTAGTCCTTTACAAATTTTTTTTTTTTTTTTAGATGCCTTCAAAGTGTTGTTGCTAGGCAGAATAGTTAATCTTCCCACTTCCTGCACCTAGGTGCTTAATGCTTCCTAACCTACACCGCACAGACTCCTGGGAATGTAGTGGGTGTAACTTTCCAGGAGTCTGTGCACTCCCCAGTCTGAAAGAATCATGTGACTTGGACAGCACAGGTGCTGAAACCTGATCTGACACTGCTTGTGCAGCACTGAGCATGTGCGAGATCTGCAAGGCTGAAATCCAGGAAGTCATACAGTCTGGCTTCATGATGCCCACACTTAAGATGGCCCCAGTCAATTTCTATTTTATAAAGTGTCTAAATGCTGTAACAACCTAACAAAACGGACCTTAGTTTACAGACTAACTTTACTAGAATACATTAAGCTTGTGTATTACAGAGGTATTTATATTTAAAAAGTGAAATTGTGGCCGGAACTCCGCTTTAAAGCCTAATATTTACATTTACACTCTTGGCATCTTTTGGATATGAGGCAGCTTTTGGAGGACTTGGTTTGGTTCCCCCCGGGCCTAGAAGGCTGTTTACCACCAACATCTCAGTCACGTTTTTCAGGTGATTATGTTTGATCGATGTATTGTCGATCGACATTAAGTAATTGATTATGTTGTGAGAGTTTTGAGGCATGTGTAGGACCGCCTATGAGGGGAGGACCATTATATATTGTTGATTCGGATAAGTTTGTATATGTTGTGGAAGTGTGTGTTATTCTTTGGGTGTGTTTTGAGTGTAATATATATATAGATTGTAGTTTAGGTTAAGTTTAGATTTCTTCTGGAGGTGCTTTGAGTGGACATAAGTGATGTACCCCACTCAGCGGGGGCGGGCCTTAGAGAACAGAGGCAGCATATGAGCAGCACAAAGGCTTAGCAAAGGGGTTAGCCTTGCAGCACTGGGGTCCTTGGTTCAAATCCTGACCAGGACACTATCTGCATGGAGTTTGCATGTTCTCCCTGTGCTTGCGTGGGTTTCCTCTGGGTACTCCGGTTTCCTCCTACACTGCAAAGACTGCTACCTTGGTGGTGCAGTGGTGAGCATAGCTGCTTTCTAAGCAGATGATTTGGGTTCGATTCCCGGCCAACGCCATCTCCAATACTTGGAGTCCTCAGAGAGAAAAGCGCTATGCAAGGTCAATGCTGAGTATATATTAGCGGTAGAAAAAAATGAAGCGAATGTGTGGAATCTTTGGGGAAGAAAATGTTCCCCCAGAATCTATAGAAGGAGAAACCAGCAACTGATAGAAGACGCTTAGGCTGTGATCACACCTAGGCGTTCCGGATCGCTGGCGGAATTACTGCGATTCCTGAATCTCCACAAAACACCATGACACGCTTGTGATCATGTTACTTTCAATGGCACCCCAATCATGGGAAAATATTGTCACCTGGTAAATTGTGCAAACAAAATCACGGGACACCTGTTTCCCAAAAGCAGTCCTGCGATTTGTCAGGCGACAATCACAGCAAAATCACTCCTCGATTGGGGTGATATTGAAAGTAAAGGGATCGCAAGCGTGTCCGTCATTTTTCATTCTGCAGGTCTGTCCCAGGCACCTTCACTCTGAGACAATACAGTGTCCCGGAATGAAACTGACACAGGACCCAGCATGAACCCCTCAGAGCTTAAGATGTGACACCACCCCCCCCCCCCTAACTAGTGAAGAACTACAGGTCCCAGCATGAACCTGTGAAATATATGGGGTCACACCCTTAGATCTCAGGGGTTCATGCTGGGACTGGTAGTCCTTTACTTTGTGGGGTGTGACTTCCCCAAAGTAAAGGACAACAGGTCCCATCATAATCCCCTCAGAGTTGAAGATGTGAACCCCCCGCCCCCCCAAATAGTGACAAACTACAGGTTCCAACATCGATCTGTGAAGTCTATGGGATCACACCCTTAGATCTCAAGGGTTCATGCTGGGTGTTGTAGTCCTTCAAACTTGGGGGGTCACATCTTTAGATATTAGGAGTTCATGCTGGGACTTGTAGCCCTTCACTTTTGGGGGACCCCCAAAAGTGAAAGACTACAGGTCCCACCATGAACCCCTCAGGGCTGAAGATGTGATCCCCCCCAAACCAATGAAGAACTACAGGTACCAGGATGAACCAGTGAAATCTATGGGGTCACAAAAAAAGGTATAAAAAATAATATTTTTTAGGAAGGGGGAGCAGGATGTGTGTCCCTGAATGGCAGTTTGGAAATGGTGGGTGCGGCGGCGCAGTGTACCTGAGGTTTTCCCAGCGGTTAGCTGCGGGCCACTGGTTGGGCACCCCTGCAGTAGGGTAATCCCCTTTATATCGGATGCTGATATGCTGGGATTAGTACAAAGATGTTGGGGTCCTGCCAGAGCCCAGCTACAAAGTATGGTTATCAATTATTTATGCCCTGTAGGTGGCAGTAGAGACTCAGAATCCGGAGGTTATAATGGCGACCTCTTACTATATGTGTATTCTGAAGGATCTAGTATGCAACAACCTTGTGTGGTATTGGTACTACCTGGAAAAAGAAAGGGCTAGATTCAGTAAGACTTATGACGGGCGTATCAGTAGATACGCCGTCGTAAGTCCGAATCCGCGCCGTCGTATCTTTAAGCGTATGCTCAAATTGATATACGCTTAAATGTTGCTAAGATACGACCGGCGTAAGTCTCCTATGCCGTCGTATCTTAGGGTGCATATTTACGCTGGCCGCTAGGTGGCGCTTCCGTTGATTTCTGCTTAGAACATGCAAATGAGCTAGATATGCCGATTCAGAAACGTACGTGCGCCCGGCGGATTTTTTTACGTCGTTTACGTAAGGCTTTTTCCGGCGTAAAGTTACCCCTGCTATATGAGGCGTAGCCAATGTTAAGTATGGACGTCGGGACAGCATCGAATTTTCCGTTTTTTGTGTAAGTCGTTCGCGAATAGGGCTTTGCGTAAGTTACGTTCACGTCGAAAGCATTGACTATTTGCGACGTGATTAGGAGCATGCAAACTGGGATACGTTCACGGACGGCGCATGCGCCGTTCGTTAAAAAATTCATTTACGTGGGGTCATGCTTTATTTCCATGAAAAAAACACGCCCACCTCTTCACAATTTGAATTAGGCGCGCTTACGCCGGCACATTTACGCTACGCCGCCGTAACTTCGGGCGCAAATTCTTTCAGAATACGGGACTCGCCTCTCAAAGTTACGGCGGCGTAGCGTATATGAGATACGCTACGCCCGCCTAAAGACAGGCGATTCTTACTGAATCTAGCCCAATGCCTCTAAGGCCCCGTACACACGACCGAACATGTCTGCTGAAACTGGTCCGCAGACCAGTTTCCGCGGACATGTTCGGTCGTGTGTACGGCCGACCGGACAATTTTCCGGCGGATCGGACAGGTTTCCAGCGGACAAATGTTTCTTAGCATGCTAAGAAACATGTCCGCTGGAAGCCTGTCCGTCGGACATGTTCGGTCGTCTGTATGACTCACTGGACATGTCCGCTCGGCCGAAAGCCCTCGCATGCGTCAAAGTGATTCGACGCATGCGTGGAAGCATTGACCTTCCAGGGCCGCACACGTCGCCGCATCATCATCGCGGCGACGGCGTGTTCCAGGCATTTTTTATGTTTATTAAAAGTCAGCAGCTACAAAAAGTGTACAGTAGCTGCTGGCTTTTAATAAACATGCACTCACCTGCTCCGTGGTCCAGCGACGTGCCGGCCGGAGCTCCGCTCCTCTCCCACCCTCTCTTGCTACTGTGGGCACCCAACCGTGACAGCTTTCGGCTTTACGGCTGGGCACTCACTGAGCATGCGCGAGCGGCACTGCGCTTTCTGATTGGACAGGCGATCGCCTGGGACCTGTCACGTGTCCTAGGCGATCGCCTACAGGGAGGGGCCGCCAAAAGGCGATATGACGTATCGCCTTAGCGGCCCCTCGGCGGAAGGAGGAAGTGGGACAGGAAGCCCCACTCCTCCTGAAGCCCCCACTCCCCCCCTAAAAAAAAATGACATGCCAAATGTGGCATGTAAGGGGGTGAGGAGTGGATTAAGCGGAAGTTCCACTTTTGGGTGGAACTCCGCTTTAAAGCTGCCTTTATTTTTCTCATGCATGGCTAAGTAAAAGCTTTGCTTCCTATCCTGCCCTCCTGTCTATTGATACCTCACCTTCCACCATGCTCCTCTGGCACCCAGTTTGCCTCTGGCACCCATCATTGCACTGTGTGTGCGCATTTACTTACCATGCTCAGATGCGGGGGCAGATCCCTTTAAAGCCTCGTACACAGGACCGGTTTTCCCAGCATGAATACTGCCAGGAGAGCATTTGGCCGGGAACCCTCGGCCGTTTGTATGCTCCCTAGCAGGTTTCCCATCAGGAAAACAACCGGGAATCCCGACGGGGAAATAGAGAACCTGGCTCTTTATTTTTTCGTCGGGATTCCCGGCAGAGTGTTTTCTGCCAAGAAAAACGGTCGTCTGTATGCTTACCTGTCCATGGTAAACCCGCGCATGATCGATATTTTGACGCATGCGCGGTAGCATACAACGATAGTGTGGAGTGTAGTAAGGTGGCGGCGACGGCATCAAATGTGACAAGCGCCGGCTCGTCGTAGTCGATGACATCACCACGTTATTGCCATTCAAAAGAATGGCGGTTCTTTTGAATGGCCGTCTGTATGCACGGATTGGCAAGCCAAGATTGCCAAGAATCCTGTCAGGAAAACCAATGTTTTTTTCCTAACGGGATTCTCGGCCGTGTGTACAGGGCTTAACTCTATTTCCCACAACTCCCTGGGCTCCTGGACATCCCCAAGGTAGATATGTCTCTCTGCTTCCTTCCCTCAGCAGCTTAGAGAGACCACATCCAATAAAGCAGAGGTATCTGGGCAAGTGATCTGCAGCCAGGTGAGAGGCCCTCCACTGTCAGAAGCAGTGTGCACTCAGTGGCCTAGTAGCATGCAGCTCCTCCAGAAGACCAAGCTACTGTGGGGAATTCCTTCCTGGTTACTACCTAAGTACTCCAGTTCGGTGGTTATTTGTCTTCAAGCATGTATCCCTCCAGCTGTTCATCTGTGTTACCAATCTGCAGTCAGGTGAGAGGTCCTCCACTGTCAGAACCAGTGTGCGCTCAGTGGCCTAGTAGCATGCAGCTCCTCCAGAAGACCAAGCTACTGTGGGGAATTCCTTTCTGCCTACTATCTAAGTACTCCAGTGGGGTGGTAATTTGTCATCAGGCTTGTATCCCTCCAGCTCTTCACCTGTGTCACTGTAGCAGGTACTTCTCCAGACTGATATAATCTATTAGGGGACAGCTGTCTGCTGCAGCAGTGTGGGCTTTTTCACCCCCCTTTCTCTCTTCACACAGACATTCACAACTGCTTGTTTATAAACTCCCTATTGGAAGTTGTCTGTAAACTCCCTATTGGAAGAGCCTGAGCCAATCATCAGGCAGCAGCAAAGGACTGTGGGGGAGGAGATAAAAAACAGAGAAACTAGGCCAGAGCCTCTTTTTGCCTGCACCCCATCAGGAGAGCATCTCCTGCACTCTGTGTGTGTGTGGAATCGCGGCCTACCAAGGGGCACACAGCCTGCAACTCCAGCCCAGAGGAACAGATTGTTCATGCAGCTCCAGCCCAGAGGAACAAACTGTCCATGCTAAAGAAGGACACCCTGCAACAGCTCAAGGACCGAATGCCACTGCGAAACACCTGCATCGGTCGCTCAGGGGAGGACCGCTGACTGTGTACAGGATTTGGTGAGGGGGCTTTGCCCAGGAACCTTTAATGCTTTTCATAGAATACCACATCCCAATATTGTCCACAGAGCTCCTACATTGCCAGTGAAGATAATAAAACGCAAAGCTTTGCTTCCAGGACATTGCCGCAGTTGCTCTTAAAGGGGACACACCCCGGGTATTGAGATCATTTCACTGGGTGTGTACTGGAGGTATCGTAGGCCGGCCTGGGGTTCCCCTTTAGCCACAGCATCCCAAACACACCAAAAGTTATTGGGGAGTCTGTTTAATCTGTACATATTATTACCTATTGCTTTCGTTGTTTGCATAGTGTTCCTGACTCTTTTATTTAAACTGTTTTAACCAAGTCCTGGGTACTTACACAGGTCCTGGCTGACTAATGTTAACCTGAACTTTACTTTTCTTCAAGTAAACTACAAACAGAACTGCGTTGTGTATTCCTGCTGAGTTATTCCATTAATCACATTGCTCGGTGTGCCAGAAGGGCTGGGACAGTTCATTGGTGTTGAAAGGCAGAGTAACGGACTGAACAAACAAAAGCAGCTCCCTCTGGGGTTTGCTACATTACCAATCTGCAGCCAGGCGAGAGGTACTCCACTGTCAGAACCAGCGTGCAGACAGGAGCCCAATAGCATTTAGATCCTCCCGAAGACCCAGCTACTGTGGGGAATCCCTTCTTGGTTACTACCAAAGTACTTAAGTATGGTGGTGCTTTGTCATCAGGCACAGGATCCCTCCTGCTGTTCACCTGTGTTATCTGTTTGCATCTGAGTGAGAGGTCCTCCACTGTTAGAACCAGCGTGCAGGCAGGAGCCTAAAAGCATACCACTTCTCCCGAAGACCCAGCTACTGTGGGGAATCCCTTCCTGGTTACTATAAGAGTACTTCAGTGAAGTGGTCCTTTGTCATCAGGCATGGGACCCCTCCTGCTGTTCACCAGTGTTATCGATCTGCAGCCAGGTGAGAGGTCCTCCACTGACAGAACCAGCAAGCCACGAGGAGCTTGGCCAATAGCATTTAGCTCCTCTAGAAGATTCAGCTACAATGGGGAATCCCTTCCTGGTTACTACAAGAGTACTCCAGTGGGGTGGTCATTTGTCATCAGGCATGTATCCTTCCAGCTGTTCACCTGTGTTACCGATCTGCAGCCAGGTGTAAGGCCCTCCACTGTCAGAACCAGCAAGCAAGCAGGAGCCCAATAGCATTTAGCTCCTCTAGAAGACCAGCTTCTGTGGGCAATCCCTTCCTGGTTACTAAAAGCATACCTCTCAACTGTCCCTGATTTCGAGGGACTGTCCCTGATTTAGAGCAATGTCCCTCTGTCCCTCATTCCTCCTCATTTGTCCCTCATTTTGGTCTGATCCATACAGATGTATATAAAATGCACTTTTTAGCTATCAAAAAGTGTTTCCCAGTGCTATACCTTTCATCTGATTTCTAAATTGCTGCATTTGAAAACTCCAAAAGCCAATATAAAGGAATAGTAGTGATAAAAAAGCAGTTGTGGGTTTAAACAATTGTATTTTTTGTAAAATTCTCCTTTTGAGGGGGCGTGGCAAGGGGGGTGTCCTATGCCTGCATACTTTTGCTGATAGGTGTCCCTCATTCCCATCTCAGAAAGTTGGGAGGTATGCTACAAGTGTACTCCAGTGGGGTGGTCTTTTGTCATCAGGCAGGGTATCCCTCCTGCTGTTCACCTGTGTTATCAATCTGCAGCCAGATGAGAGGTCCTCCACTGTCAGAACTATCATGGGACAGGAGCCTAATAGCACAACGCTTTTCCAGAAGACCCAGCTACTGTGGGGAATCCCTTCCTGGTTACTACAAGAGTACTCCAGTGGGGTGGTCATTTGTCATCAGGCTTGAATCCCTTCAGCTGTCCTCCACTGTCAGAACTAGCGTGTGGGCAGGAGCCTTACTATTGTGACCCACAGGAAACCATGTTATATGGATTGTAGTGCGTTTCTGCAAATCTGAAAACGCACTGTAACCCTGCTTCACACCTATAACCCTGTGATCTGTAGGAGTTTCCTGCACTAAGCTCAAATCGCACTGCCCTTGGGATCAGTAGTGGGTGTCAGTGCAATGTTAGCACACCCCAAACGCAGGTCACGAACGCAGTGCAATTTACTTGCACCAGATCACATGGTACAAAACCACCATGCGATACGTTTGCAGCACTTTTCTAAAATAGGTGCATGCACTACTTTGGTGCGATTTGAGTCCATTAAAAATGAATGGGCTCAAATCACATTGCACTGAATTGCACAGGAATTGTGATTGATATATATATATATATATATATATATATATATATATATATATATGTGTGTGTATATATATATATATATATATATATATATATATATATATATATATATATAAATGTGAAATGCGTTTTCAAGTAATCCAGATCCGCTCCGGATGTGTTTCCAGTGCGTTTTTTTCTGCATCAAAAACGCATGGGAAGTAGGTTATATGGTTTCCAATGGCAAAGTTTACACCAGTGTTTGCAGTTCCAGGAAAAAAAAGTAGACCATGCTGCATTTTTATGCACTCGACTGTACTGAAATGTGGAAAAATGTATCAAAATGCGCCGGAAACGCATGAAAAACGCACAGACCCCAGTATAGTGAAAAGAAAACCAGTAAAGAAGCATCTGGAATGTATCTGGAAATTCATCAAAAAAGCGTTAAGGCCAGTTCTCACCATAAAACTGCATTTTAGATCTGTTCCGGATGCGTTTCTGCATGCATGTTTTTGTGCGTTTTTGACGCGTTCCATTGCGTATTTGATGTGTTTGCGGATGCATTCCAGAAGCTTTTTTTTTCCTGTTTGTCCCCCCACTATACTGGGGTTCAGTGCATTTTTGATGTGTTCGAGGTGCATTCCGGTACGTTTTTTTATGCGTTTTACAATGTTCCAGTCCAGTCCCATGAAGGAAAAGTGCACCACATTCTACATTTTTTTTCCAAGAACTGGAACGCAATGGTATAAACTATGCCACTGGAGACCATATAACATGCTTTACATGCATTTTTGATGCCAGACTGGAAACACGTATGCAGAAACACATCCGGAGCTGATCAGTAGTGCGTTTTTGTGGTGTGAACCAGCCCTAAAAGCGCATATTATGTTTTCTTAGGGCCGGTTCACAACACATGCAGTTCAGTGCATTTTTTTTCTGCATCAAAAACGCACAGAAAGTAGGTTATATGGTTTCCAATGGCATAGTTCCAACCCTAAAATGCATAAAAAAACGCACAGTAATGCACTGGGACACTTCAAAAACGCATTAAAAATGCAGCAGACCCCAGTACAGGGGGAAAAAAACAGGACAAAAAAAGAACAAAAGCATCTGGAAACGCACGGTTCATACTCGTGCGATACGGGAAACCTTGCAATTCAGTGTGGGTCCCCGCATCGCACCTGAATCGCACACTGGTTCACACTGACATCTGCGAACTGCTGCGGGTGTCAAAGTAAAGTTTGCGGATCGTGTGAACACCCATGCGATCCAATTCCAAAGCGGACAAAAAAAAAGGGTTCTACACCATTTTGGTGGTAATGCGATGCGATTTCACCCAGACAGTTAGTTTGTATGGCTGAATTTGCTTCGCACAGACATCGCAATGTGATCTGCACAGGAATGTGGTGCGAATTGCATGCGATGGTCTGTCATTGCACCAGTGTGAACCGGGCCTAAACTGACACCGGCAGCAGTGCGTTTGCAATGCAGTGTGGGAAACGCAAAGGGATCGCAGCGTATTTCCTGCACCACATCAATGTGAACCGGAGCTAAAGCGCAGGGTGCTGTTTTCCGCGGTGCGTACAAAACGCAGGGAGCTGCGGGAAAACGCTGACATGTTGCCGATTTTCACACAAGTGCAATCAAGGCATATGGCGAGCGACTGTTCTCTGCTGTCCTTGTGGCGTTCTGCGTTCTTCTAGAAAATCGCACTCCGGGGGGCGACCTTAAGCCCAGGTTCACACCAACTGCAGGAATGAAATCATGCGATTTTACCTGAACTCACACGGCTTCATTCCCGCCTGTCAGTCCTGACTTCGGGGGCGATTTCAGAGACATCTCTGCAGGTTTTTGCACAGATGTCAAAGAAAAACACACCCCCAAATCACCAAAAGCAGTACAGAAACGACTTTTGGGAATCGGTGTGGCGTCGCACCGATTGAGATGCTGCCATTGCCGGCAATTGCCTCCGATTTGGCATGCGATTTGACATGTCAAATTGCATGCCAAATTGCATCAATGTGAACGTGAGAGTTAACCTAGGTTCACGCTATGAATCCCACAAGAATCGCACCGCACAGGGAGCTGCGGGAAAACGCTGACATGTTGCAGATTTCCACACAAGTGTGATGAAGGCGCATAGCGAGCGACTGTTCCCTGCTGCCCTTGCGGCGTCCTGCGTTCATCTAGAAAATTGCAGTGGGGGGGGGGGGGGTACCTTGGTTCACACTATGAGCCCCATGTGAACCGCACAGGAATCGCACCGCACAGGGAGCTGCGGGAAAACGCTGACATGTTGCAGATCAAGTGCGATCAAGATGCATAGCGAGCGACTGTTCTCTGCTGCCCTTGTGGCATCCTGCGTTCTTCTAGAAAATCGCACTCGGGGGAGGGGGGGGGTACCGTAAGCCTAGGTTCACACTATGAACCTCATGTGAACCGCACAGGAATCGCACCGCACAGGGAGCTGCGGGAAAACGCTGACATGTTGCAGATCAAGTGCGATTGAGATGCATAGCGAGCGACTGTTCCTTGCTGCCCTTGCGGCGTCCTGCGTTCATCTAGAAAATCGCACTCGGGAGGTACCTTGGTTCACACTGTGAACCGCACAATAATCTCACCGCACAGGGAGCTGCGGGAAAACGCTGACACGGTGCCCTTCTAGAAAATCGCACTCGGGGGGGGGGGGGGGTACCTTAAATCTAAGTTCACACTATGAACCCCATGTGAACAGGGAACTGCGAGAAAAACGCTGCCTTTGCGCCGTCCTGCGTTCTTCTAGAAAATCGCACGCGTGTGATTGAGCCGTCCCGTATTGGATCTCTTGAAGGGACGGCTCACACCATAGAAAAGTAGTCCAGATGCATTTTCAGATGCTTTTCTGCATGAGCGTTTTTGATGTGTTTTTGATGCATTCCAGTGCATTTTTTGATGCGTCTTTGATGAAGTCCAGTGCATTTTTTGATGCGTCTTTGATGAAGTCCAGTGCATTTTTTTCTCCCTCTTTTTTCTTAACCTCGAGGGTTCGTTCACACCATAAAAACGCAGTCCGGATGCGGTCCAGATGCATTTCTGCATGCGTGTGTTTGGTGCGTTTTTGATGCAGTCCAGTGCACTTTTCCCCCCTCTTTTTCCTAAACCTAAAGGCCAGTTCACACCATAGAAACGCAATCCGGATGCGTTCCAGGTGCTTTTTTTGCATGCGCGTTTTTGAAGCGTTCCTGTGCGTTTTTGGTACGTTTTTAATGCAGTCCAGTGCTTTTTTTCACCACTCTTTTTTTTATTAACCTTAGATAAGGGCAAGTGTGTTCCAGTGCGTATTTGATGCGTTTTACAAGCGTTGCAGTACAGATCAGTGCAGGTAAAATGCAGCATGTTCTACTTTTTTTCTGGAACTGCAACCACCGGAGTGAACTATGCCATTGAAAACCATATAACCAACTTTCCATGCGTTTTTGATGCAGAAAAAAAAAACGCACTGGACTGGATGTGGTGTGATCTGACCCTTAACTAGAACATGTGCATTCAAGTGCATTTTTTGGTGCGTTCCAGTGCGTTTTAATGCGTTTTTACAGCGTTCCAGTACAGTCCATTGCTGGGAAAAATGCAGCGGGCTGGATTCAAGAAGCAATTGCGCCTGTGTAACCATAGTTACACAGCGCAATTACTTACTTGCCCCGGCGTAACGGATGCTCCTGATTCAGGAACCTCGTTACACCGACTGCAGCCTAAGATATGCGCGGCATAAGGCTCTTATGCCCGCATATCTTAGACTGCATTCTTGCGATGTCCGCTAGGTGGCGTTCCCGTTGTGCTCAGCGTATAGTATGCAAATTGCCCTGCGTACGCAGTTTACGTAGTTTACATACGGCGGTTTTCGCGTAAGGCTGCCCCTGCTATTAGCAGGGGCAGCCGATGTTACGTATACCCGTCGTTCCCGCGTCGCGAAATTTAAAATTTACGTAGCTTGCGTAAGTGATTTGTGAATGGCGCTGGACGCCATTCATGTTCACTTTGAAGCAAATGACGTCCTTGCGACGTCATTTGCCGCAATGCACGTCGGGAAAGTTTCCCGACGGAGCATGCGCTCTACGATCGGCGCGGGAACGCGCCTAATTTAAATGGTTCCCGCCCCCTAGGGGATCATTTAAATTGCGCGCGCTTACGCCGGGCATTTTGCCGGCGCGCCCACGCAATTTACGGAGCTACTGCTCCGTGAATCAAGGGCAGCGCAGTAAATTTGCGGGGGCGCAGGGCGCCTCCGTAAAAAAAGCGCAAATCTACCTGAATCCAGCCCACCATGTTCTATTTTTTTCCCCCTGGAACTGGACTGCACTGGAACTGGAACACACTGGTGTGAACTATGCCATTGAAAACCATATAACCTACTTTACATGCGTTTTAAATGCAGAAAAACTGCACTGGACTGCATGTGGTGTGAACTGGCCCTTAATAAAAACATGTGCATTGCAGTGCATTTTTTGGTGCGTTTAGGTGCGTTCCATTGCGTTTTTGATGCGTTTATACAGCGTTCCAGTACAGTCCAGTGCAGGAAAAATGCAGCACGTTCTAATTTTTTTTTCTGGAAATGGAAAGCACTGGTGTGAACTATGCCATTGAAAACCACAGGCCAGATTCATGTACTTTTACGGCGGCGTAACGTATCCCGTTTACGTTACACCGCCGCAAGTTTTCAGCGTAAGTGCTTGATTCACAAAGCACTTGCGTGTAAACTTGTGGCGGCGTAGCGTAAAGCCGTCCGCGCGAACCCGCCTAATTCAAATGGGGCGTGTACCATTTAAATTAGGCGCGCTCCCGCGCCAAACGTTCTGCGCATGCTCCGTTAGGAAATTTCCTGCCGTGCTTTGCGCGAAATTAAGGCGCCCCGACGTATTTTTTGAACGGCGACGTGCGTTACGTCGTTTCGTATTCCCGGACGTCTTACGCAAAAAAAAAATGTAAAATTCGACGCGGGAACGTCGGCCATACTTTAACATGGATGGTGTCATTTTACACCACCTAAAGAGGACTCGTAACTTTGCGACGGGAAAAGCCGACTAGCGACGACGTAAGCGAATGCGACGAACGCGCGTACCTTCGTGGATCGCCGTGAACATCTCATTTGCATACCCGACGCAGGAAAACGACGCGAACTCCAGCCAGCGGGCGCCGGAGAATTACACCTACGATCCGAAGGCGTACGAAGCCGTACGCCTGTCGGATCGAAGCCTAAAGCCGTCGTAACTTGTTTTGAGGATTCAAAACAACGCTACGACGCGGCAAATTTTAAAATACGCCGGAGTATCAGTAGATACGCTGGCGTATTTCAACTGTGAATCTGGCCCCATATAACCGACTTTCCATGCATTTTTGATGCAGAAAAAAAAACGCACTGGACTGCATGTGGTGAGAACTGGCCCTTAATAAAAACTTGTGCATTTTTAGTGCGTTTCAGTGCGTTTTTGATTCGAGTGCGTTCGTAACTGGAACGCACTGGTGTTAACTATGCTATTGAAAACAATATAACCTACTTTCTATGCGCTTTTGATGCAGAAAAAAAAACGCACTGGTGTGAACTATGCTATTGAAAACCATATAACCTACTTTCCATGCGCTTTTGATGCAGAAAAAAAAACGCACTGGACTACATGTGGTGAGAACTGGCCCTTAATAAAAACGTGTGCATTCAAGTGCATTTTTGGTGCGTTTCAGTGCGTTTTTGATTTAAGTGTGTTTGTAACTGGAACGCACTCGTGTTAACTATGGTATTGAAAACCATATAACCTACTTTCCATGCGCTTTTGATGCAGAAAAAAAAAACGCACTGGACTGCATGTGGTGAGAACTGGCCCTTAATAAAAAACGTGTGCATTCAAGTGCATTTTTGGTGCGTTTCAGTGCGTTTTTGATTCGAGTGCGTTCGTAACTGGAACGCACTGGTGTTAACTATGCTATTGAAAACCATTTTAACCTACTTTCCATGCGCTTTTGATGCAGAAAAATAAACGCACTGGTGTGAACTATGTTATTGGAAACCATATAACCTACTTTCCATGCGCTTTTGATGCAAAAAAAAACGCACTGGGCTGCATGCGGTGTGAACTGGCCCAAAATATCATTTATCACTTTATTTCTTTTTATTATTCCCATCACAGCTCTTTGTCTCTCCAACGCAGCCGGTAAAGCGATTTGCGTCCAGGAAATGCACGTCGTTGCCATCAGGGAATGGGTTAACGTGCTGCAGGAAGGCCGAGGTGCAGATCTGGATCATGGCTAAGGTGGGGGAGGGGAATATAAAAAAGCTTTTTCCTGCTCAGGGCTCCCAACACTGAGATTGTTCAGTCTGCCAGTTCCATGCATCGTCCTCGCTTCCCCTCCTCCTTCATTTTTTACACATCCTCCCTGCCAGACTTGAATTGGGAGGGGGGGGGTCGTCTTCTATTACAAATTAAATTTTTTGTAAAAGCGTCTGAGCTCACGATTCGCCCTTTTCTGCGACGAGACGCAATAATGGAAAGTAACGGCACGAGGGACGCCGGGAAGGAGGAGGAATGACATTGGCAGGGATTAGGGAGGGGGCTGACGTAAAAAAAAAAAAATAATCCATTGTAATAAAAAAAAAAAAAAATTGCCAAAATTTGCCCAAATTTTCTTTTATTTGCACATGGCTGGTTGTAGAATGAAGCCAGGAGGGCGAGGAGGCGTCACGGCTCTGCGCTCTTCTCATTAGAAGGGTTACAGTAGATGGGTCTCCTCTGCGCTTGCCTACATTTTCCCTTTTTTTTTTTTTTTCTCTTCCCTTCCAGATCTGCTGAAGACTGGAGAGGACTGTCTGCCTCCCCTCCACCCCTCCTATACCTCCCCCTTTGCATCCTCCAGATGATGCCTCCTCCTAGTACTGCATGCAGACCCTAGTCCTGCTCCACTGCAGAGACCGGAGGGAGGGGGAATCCAGCACCTCTACCATTACAATGTGGCTTCTTCTTTCGCAAGGGGGGAGACCGCCTTTGAACCCCTGACCTTCCTTTTTCCCCTACAAGTGCTTCCAATGTTGGGTTTGGATTTATCGCTTCCTCGCGTGCTTTGATCGACCATCCTATGGCTTTGCCGCATGCTGGACGCTGGATGAGCTTCGTGCCGTAGGATCGCTTTGTAGGATTGTATCAATCATTTTTCTTTTTTTTTTATTGTTGTTTTTTTTTATTATTATTTAAAAAATGGAGAGTAATATCTTTACTCCCATCTTGGAGAATTTTATGAGCAGCCCTCTGGTGAGCTGGGTAAGCAGTCCTCTTTTTTTTCTTTCGCCTTGGTCGTTCTTGGAGGGGAGGTGGGGGGCGCTCACGGATCCATGTGCTGCTATGTCGGTAATAACGGCTTCTCTTCTTCCGCAGATTAAGACGTTTGGAGTTCTGGTCAAAGGAAAAGGGACCTTGCTGGACGAATATGTGGCTTTGGTGGACGGCGTGTTCCTCAATGAGGTCATGTTCCAGATGTAAGTGATAATAAAAATCACGGTGATACGGTTGCATGGTTCATATGACTTGTTTTTTGTAATGGAGGGGTGATGGGAAATGTTTTTGGGGGGGACGGTGTTTGTTGAGGTCATAGGTGTCCAGAACACTGAGGTGGTGGGGGTTCAGAACACTGAGGTGGTGGGGGTTCAGAACCCTGAGGTGGTGGGGGTTCAGGACCTGAGGTGGTAGGGCATGAGGCGGTGGGGGTTCAGGACCTGAGGTGGAAGGGCATGAGGCGGTGGGGGTTCAGGACCTGAGGCGGTGGGGGTTCAGGACCTGAGGTGGAAGGGCATAAGGCGGTGGGGGTTCAGGACCTGAGGTGGTAGGGCATGAGGCGGTGGGAGTTCAGGACCTGAGGTGGAAGGGCATGAGGCGGTGGGGGTTCAGGGCCTGAGGTGGTAGGGCATGAGGCAGTTTAGGACCTGAGGCGATGGGGGTTCAGGACCTGAAGCGGTGGGGGTTCAGGACCTTAAGGTGGTAGGGCATGAGTCAGTGGCAGTTCAGGACCTGAGGCGATGGGGGTTTAGGGCATGAGGTGGTAGGGCATGAGGTGTGGGGGTTAAGGACCTGAGTTGGTAGGGCATGTGGGGGTTCAGGACCTGAGGTGGCAGGGCGTGAGGCGGTGGGGGTTTAGGACCTGAGGTGGTAGGGCATGTGGCAGTTCAGGACCTGAGGCGATGGGGGTTCAGGACCTGAGGTGGTAGGGCATGAGTCAGTGGCAGTTTAGGACCTGAGGTGATGGGGGTTTAGGGCATGAGGTGGTAGGGCATGACATGTGGGGGTTCAGGACCTGAGGTGGTAGAGCATGAGGTGGTGGGGGTTCAGGACCTGAGGTGGTAGGGCATGAGTCAGTGGCAGTTAAGGACCTGAGGCGATGGGGGTTTAGGACATGAGGCGTGGGGGTTCAGGACCTAAGTTGATAGGGCATGAGGTGGTGGGGGTTCAGGACCTGAGGTGGTAGGGCATAGGACCTGAGGTGGTAGGGCATGAGGTGGTGGGGGTTCAGGACCTGAGGTGGTAGGGCATGAGATAGTGGAGGTTCAGGACCTGAGGCGGTGGGGGTTTAAGACGCGGGGAGGTAGGCGTTTAAGACATGAGGTTGGTATTGAGGTCTGAAGTGTGTCTTAACGCTTCAACGCTCAACATCAAGAAGAGTCTTCATTGTACTCCATGGTGCCCTTCACACCTGAGCGTCGTTCCGCCTGAAGGTTGCCTCTCATAAAAAGGTAGATGAGCTTCTCTGGCACAGAGTTGTGTGTTTTTGATTCCTTCCTATAGACGTCAATGGGACTACCTTCTACTGACTAGCTTCGCATTGGTTAAAACAAAAATACTTAACGTCCAAAAACCTTGTGTACAAACGCACCCAAAAAAAACGTTTCAGGAGGCAGAAGCTGAAGGGTGAACCTAGCCTAAAAGGTGACTCTACACTATGGTGTCGGTTCACCCCGCTGCGTTGGCTGCCAAGTGAACCAGCATATCGCAACCACGCCGGGGTTCATAGAACCCTATTGAATTGTCACTTGTAACATTTCAATAAAGTTCTGTTTAAAAAAAAAAAAGTAAACACTGCAATCGCACAGTGCACTCCAGCAGCCATGCGTTCAGAGCAGCTCACTGGTTTATAACAATTATAAGGACTAATATAAACAATTTAAATTGTATGGAATCAGGCAGCTGGATCTTCAGCTGGCCACACACGTTACAATCTTCCTTTAGATCTACCAACAGCTGTGTAGTGCAAGGTCTGCTATAATTGGATGCAGACTGATTGGATAGTTTAGGTAGATCCTCATTATACATAGTTTTGTTAAATCTAAAGTTGATTGTAACTTGTAGGGTGATCGTTGGATCTACCATCAGCTATATATCATACAAGGCCTGCCTAATTGGATAGAGATTAATTGGGTAGATTAGTCAGATTACAATGTGTATGGTGGCCACAGACTATACAATCACATTGTAAAATCTCCCTTAGATTTACCAAAACTATGTAATATAAGTAACAAACCTACACAAGCCATTCAATTGGTATCCAGTCAGGCCGGCCCTTATACTGCATAGTTGATGGTGGATCTTAAGGAGATTGTACAATCAGATTGTATAGTGTATGGTCAGTTTTGGTCTTGTGTTTCTCAGACTGCAGGCACTTTTTAATGAGCTTCTGCAGCAGCTGCCTCTCGCACTAATGTCTTTCTTACAGTGGTTCAGACGGTATAATGTGAACCAGCTCAAGTGGAAATTTCGGAAACTTGATGCCCCCCCGGGCTTCACTGTCTGGATTCCAGCTGGAAAAAAAAAGTGTATAATTTCTGAGTCTGTTCTATGGCGCAGGATGAGGGGTCCGTTATATGATGCTGGGTGAGGGGTCGTTATATGGTGCTGGGTCCGTTATATGGTGCTGGGTGAGGGGTCCGTTATATGGTGCTGGGTGAGGGGTCCGTTATATGGTGCTGGGTGAGGGGTCCGTTATATGGCGCTGGGTGAGGGGTCCGTTATATGGTGCTGGGTGAGGGGTCCGTTATATGGTGCTGGATGAGGGGTCCGTTATATGGTGCTGGATGAGGGGTCTGTTATATGGTGCTGGATGAGGGGTCTGTTATATGGTGCTGGATGAGGGGTCCGTTATATGGTGCTGGATGAGGGGTCCGT